>NC_068388.1:26855897-26877137 GCF_023724105.1 Carassius gibelio | reverse complement strand
CCTCTCTTTCTTCAGACTCTTCCTCCTCTGCTTCCTCTTCACATTCTTCCTCCTCTTCCTCCTCATCATTACTTTCTTCTTCTTCCTTGTTACTCTCCTGTTTTCCGTCCTCTTCATTTTCATTCTCTTCTTCTTCCTCTTCTTCGTCATTCTCACTCATTGCTTCATCTTCGTCACTTTCATCCTCCTCATCCTCTTGACCTCCCCCGCTCTCCTCTTTATCTTCCTCATTCTCCTCATTTTTCTCTTTATCTTCCTCACTTTCCTCCTCCTCCTCTGGTTCATTTCCACTCTCCTCTTCATCTTCCTCATCTTCAGTCTCACTCTCCTGCTTTTCTAAATCTTCCTCCTCTTCCTCGCTAGTCTTTTCAACGTCTTCATCCTCCTCTGCCTCACTGTCACCTTCCACTTCACTTTCTTCCTCATTCTCACTCATCTCTTTCCTCGGACTCCTCATCCTCTTCTTCTTCATCTGACTCTTCCTCTGATTTGTCACTTCTGCTCTCTGTCTTTCCCTCTGATTCCTCTCCACTCTCCTCCTCCTCTTTCCCTTCACTTGTTTTGCTTTCACCCTCATCTTCTCCAGTCTCTTCTTCACTGTTTCTACTTATCTCACTTGTTTCCTCTTCCTCATCTTCCATTCTATGACTCTCCTCTTCTTCAGCTTCACTCTCTAGATCCTCAGTAGCCTCACTTTTACTTTTCTCCTCCTCTTCCTCACTTTCCTCATCCTCACTAGAAGCTTTGATCATCGTATCATCATCAACCTCAGAATCATCATCTTTTGCTAGGGTCTTGCTCTCACTTTCCTCCTCTCTGTCTTCCACTTCCTCACTCCCCTCCTTTCTGTTCACCAATCCCTCGCTTTCTTCTTCTTGGTCATCCACTTCCTCACTCCCCTCCTTTCTGTTCACCAATCCCTCGCTTTCTTCTTCTTGGTCATTCACTTCCTCACTCCCCTCCTTTCTGTTCACCAATCCCTCGCTTTCTTCTTCTTGGTCATCCACTTCCTCACTCTGCTCCTTTCTGTTCACCAATCCCTCGCTTTCTTCTTCTTGGTCATCCACTTCCTCACTCCCCTCCTTTCTGTTCACCAATCCCTCACTTTCTTCTTCTTGGTCATCCACTTCCTTACTCTCATCTCTTCTATTCACAGATCCCTCGCTTTCCTCCTCAGAATGAGCCTTGGTTTTGGACTCAGTGCTGGTTCTTTCCAGGTCCCCATCTGAAGTTTCTGGCTCTGCCTTAACACTGATGGTGGCAGCAGTCTTCTTGGCCTCTCTTGTCTCCTCTTGTCCTGAAACCTCAAGAGACTCACTCAGGGACGAAACGTCAGACAGAGTTCTCTGTTTTGAAAGAGGTTTTGGCATTTTTGGGGGTGTAGACTGGGAAAGGAACTGACTGAGTGCTGTATCTCCAAGTAAACGAGCAGGACCTCCCTGTCCCACATCTTGGAGAAAAGATGTCACCTTGGTGAGAGGATTTTCCTTCATTTTTCTCTGACTCTGATTCAGATTTGAAGGCAGCTTCTGAGATAATGTTAGACCCCTTTTTTGTGTCCTTTACTAGAAATTGGCTTTGTTCCGCTTTAGATTTTTTTGTCTTCTTTGTAGAAATTTCTTCTTGGCAAGGGGACTGTTGTGAAGTCTTTTTACTTTTGGAGTCTTTTTTTGAATCTAACTTTTTGTTCTGTGGGACAAAACCTTTAGTTTCTGTCTTAGCAGTGTTCATTTCACCTTTCATCTTCTGAGCTTTTGGTAAAATCTCTTTTGAGATCTTCTTACCTGTTGGCTCTTTATGCGTGGTCTGTTCAAGATATTGTTCAACAACTATTATGGGTTTTGTTTTTACTTCTTTTTAAAAAAAAAAAGCAACTCACTTTGGATTCCATATTTATCTCATTTATATGATTGTTTAGGTAATATACGATATAAACAACTTTATCAATAAGTTAATTATTCATCTTAAAATACACCACCACTAATCCAATTTATAATCAGTTGCACTAATTTTATCCATCAGGATCTACTCACCCGTTCTCTGCGTCTGACCCGAGTCGAGTAACTCCTATGAAGGGTGGTCTGACTTTGCGTGTCCCCCAGTAATTCAGTATAGGACTTCTCAAAGTAGTCTTCTGTGACATCCTCCTCCTCCAGGATCAGTTCCTCCGACTCTTCGGGCCTGGGCTTTGCCAACACAAGCATGTGACACCAACCACAAGTAACCTGAAAAACACACACACTGTTTACAGATGCCATGCAATCAAAATAGGAGTATTGTGGCTTATAATGAACTTTATGTCACAACAAAACACATTTACATTACCATTTAAAAGTCCTGTTCCTCATGTACATACTATGTACTTATTATAGTAATTACAATAACTATGTAATAACTAGGTACTAACCCTGAACCTACCCCTAAACCTAACCCTACCCCATGTAGTTACCTTGTATTACCAGAACTTTCTCAGATAAATACACTGCATGTACACTATAAGTACATATTATTACATGTACTGTAAAATAAAGTGCAACCAGAAAAAGGGTACAGTAAGGTTTTTGAAATGTTTTGAAAGAGATCTCTTATGCTCACCAAGGCTGCATTTGATCAAAAATACTGTACAAACTGTAATACTGTGAAATATTATTACACATTAAAATACTTTTCTGTTTTAAAATATATTCAAATGTCATGTATTCCTGTGATGCAAAGCTGAATTTTCAGCATTATTACTCCAGTCTTCAGAGCCACATGATCCTTCAGAAATCATTCAAATATTCTGATTTGAAGCTCTCATAACATTTATTATTATTGTCAGTGTTAAAAATACTTGTACTGGAAATGGTTATACTTTTATGGTGTTTTTTTGTAAAACAGAAAGTTCAAAAGAGCACCATTCATTTAAAACAAAAATAATTACTTTGTAACATTTTTTATTAAATGTATGTGTCCTTGCTGTATAAAAGTATTAATTTATTTATAATAATAATATTAATAATAATAATAAAAACTTAATCACCTGAAACTGTTTTTAGATTTTTTACAGCCTTTCTCAGCTGGATGTTAAAAATGTAAAAAAAAAATTGAGAAATGAATGATATTAAAAGAATTAAAGCAAAAGCCCCTTTGATATTTTCTGACCATACATTTTGTTTCAAAAGTAAATGAAGTCAACAGGGTTATGAAAACGGCATTTGTCAAACCATTTTATGAGGATTTAAGAAGAATACAGAAAATGTATATATCTGATAGAAATATGTATATTGTGTTATAAAAGGCTGATAGGCAGTGACACTTACAGAATGTACATGATAGTCTAGGAATCTTGGACACAGGGTTGGTTTGAACTGGTTGGTGAAGTTCTCTTCTTCAAGCCCCAGCTTTCCATGTCGACCATCACCAAAGGTGTACAAAAGTCCTCTGTCTGCAACCAGCACGTCAGATTTTTTATAAACAAACAGAACTAGCATATGTTTTAGAGGAAATCATATCATATCAAATGTATTACTGTACGCAAAGAATGTTAGCAGATGGTTTTCTGTGCATGTTTCACCAGTAATCAGTGCTGCATGGTTCTCTCCACACTCCACACGTTTTACTCTGCTCCTTCTGAAATGTTCAACCACCCTGGGTAAACGTGACTCAAATATGAAAGTGCCGTGACCGAGCTGTCCAAACTGCCCCAGGCCAAACGAATACAACTCATGCTCTGCATTACCAGACGGTCATAACATTCAGTCTTCACAAAGAAGAAAGACAAGACAAAGAAGCTAAATATGTTCTCTTACCCGTAAGAGCCACTGTGTGCCCTCCTCCACAGGATACCCGCATCACTTTATCCGAGATGCCTGTCACCTGTTGAGGCACTTTGTGATTGGCCAGCTTCTCTTCTGACAAGCCCAGCTTCCCACTGTCCTTTTCTCCAAATGTGAACAAGGCCCATCCTCTGCAACAAATGAAACAAGCGTCACCTAGCAACAAGGCAGCTTTCATAGAAGGTCAAATAATGAACATTTTATGAATTCAATGCTGCCATACTGAGCTGCATGGATCATAAAGAGGAAGCAGGAAGGTCATCATGAACAGTCAGAAAGTGGAGACTTAAAATGCTATGCAGGTATAACAATAAAGTCACTCTGCTACATTTAAGAAATAAATCACCTATTATTCTAAAAATGATAATTCAATATTATGTCATTAAAATTTTATTAAAATATGAATTTAAACGTATTAAATAATATTATGCTTTAATATTAATGTATGTAATAGCACATTAATGTGATTTAAAATAAGGCATAATGTTATTATTTGAACTAGAATTGTATATTATGTGTATTATATTATATTATATTATATTATATATTATGTATGATTCACTTAAATAATACATAAGACTCGCATTAAAGCAAAACTTATTCAACTATCAAAAGTGAAATTGAAAAAAAAAGTTATTATATTATATATGATAACATGACTATAATTTTATAATTTATATTTATTTATAGAATATAATAAACGTACTATTTAAATATACAATTTCAAAATATTTAATTATATAATTGTATAACATTTAAATTAGGCATGTCCAAATTAACAGGTTAATTGTGTGATTCATTTTCAGTTTAACACGTTAAAATATTTGTAAATATTATTTTTCAAAGCCTATCAAATATAAAAAAAAATAATAATAATGGCTTAAATTTATAATGCACTGTTGAATGGCTATAATTTATGAGTGAAATCGAGGGGGAAAATGCATTTAGACATTAGCAGCAGTGTTGGTATCATTGATAATGGTCTTCGTTAATAATAGACTACTTTGTAAAAAGAATGTACCATCTTTATATTGTTTCTCCATAATTTGGAGATTCACTGTGAAATTCTGACAATATAAATAATTAATCATGATTAATTACAGGAAAATATGTGATTAATTCCTTTTTTATCAATTGACAGCACTAATTTAAATATACTAAAATATCTAAGGTTAAATATAACATGTGAATGTTAATCATAAACAACAAAAGGTTTGCAGATGACATGAGGTAGCAGTGATATACGTACTAGTAACAAAGGCAGAATGATAATATCCACAGGACACCCAGGACACTCGTTTCCCCACAGAAACCTCCCGAGGAGTCAGTGCATTACTCTCCTTCCAATCTGGCCCTCTTGAGTTATCGCCCCACATATACAGCCTGTCATCCTCTGAGAGGCAGCACATAGACTATTTACCAGGGATCTCATCTTCTGTTTCTCCAGTCATCTCCCCCGACTAATCAGCTTATTTA
Source organism: Carassius gibelio (assembly GCF_023724105.1). Taxonomy (NCBI): domain Eukaryota; kingdom Metazoa; phylum Chordata; class Actinopteri; order Cypriniformes; family Cyprinidae; genus Carassius; species Carassius gibelio. Next base: position 26,871,843 of record NC_068388.1, on the reverse strand, counting down.
CACTGGGATTTGGAAATATGAGCAAGAAGTTTCTAATTTGATAGAAACCGTCCACTTTACATGTTCTTCCGCGTTGAGGTATCACGTGTAACTCGTCAGCTTTTAGTTGCGGCTACTGGGCATGCGCACATCAATACAGCGCTTTTTTTTTTCATTTTTTCTTTTTTGTCACATTGTACAATAATAATTACTGTTTTTGCATTATTGTAAGGGAAGGTAAAGAAATATATAATAAATAAATAAAATATTGTTTGTTTCCGGCCACAGCTGTATCCCTAGACACATAACGATATTTAATTGCTTCTAGTTCAAGTTTATTAGTATATTTATTCGTCTGTATACCTATGCTAAACCTTAGTTATGTTATAGGTTGTATTTTCTTAAAATTACCTTTTAAATGTGTGTGTGTGTGTGTGTGTGTGTGTGTGTGTGTGTGTGTGTGTGTGTGTGTGTGTGTGTGTGTGTGTGTGTGTGTGTGTAAAATATACTTCTTCAGTCGCTTTAAAAAATGTGTAAAAAAATATAAATTTTGGGAACAGTCATAGATGTTACAGGTGGAACAAAATGTGTCTTTAAACGAATGATTTACACATCTATCTATCTATCTATCTATCTATCTATCTATCTATCTATCTATCTATCTATCTATCTATCTATCTCTGTCTGTCTGTCTGTCTGTCTGTCTGTCTGTCTGTCTGTCTGTCTATCTATCTATCTATCTATCTATCTATCTATCTATAATTAAATAAATACAAATATAAAATATAAAACGTATATTATGTATAATATAAATAATACAATACAAATATCTATAAAAATGAATTTAATAAAACTGCAATGTAATGTAATAAAATTATACATCGTATGTATCTGTATATTTAATAAACACAACAACAATACAGTAATAATAATAATAATAATAATACACAGTCATTCAAGAAGATCAAGTAAGCCTTTTTTTACGCAACACAAACATTTACAAGACATTTCACTTTTAGTATGATCTTTGCAGTGGTTCCAGATTAGAGTGGAGTGGCTAGACTGCGAAGAATCTCTAAATAAACGCCTCTTCCGGTTCAGTCTGTAAACAGTGATCTCATCCCTAATCTTGCGCCGTCTTCCTTTAGCATTATCTCCTAGCATGAGCGGCACGCCGTCTCCACAGAAATGACCGTGAACCCAAATGTTTATTTTTCCGTGTCCTTCCGATCCGCCCGTTCTTTGACATAATGATGAGTAGCTGGGGATCTTTGAGTTAGCCTGGAGCATGTTAGCATGCTCATTATTAGCCTTGTAAAAAGGGGGCAAACAAGCAGCTGCCTGGTGCAAGCTCTGTTAAAGCTGCTTTCAAGTGTTTTCACTGGGTTTCCTGCTTGAAGAATAATGGAAGGCGTGCTTTACAAATGGACAAACTATATGACAGGTAACGTTAACAGCGTACGACACTTGAGCTGCAGTCAGCCAGCCCTGAAAGATGTCTCATGAGGTCTGTAACGTTAACTTAGAGTTAAATAACTGAGAGTTAGAGCTGCTGATGCATGCAACTTTGTTCTCCTATGTTGTATTGCTTTTTGCATCGCTTCTTTTGTAAAATACCCTATGCTTTCGAAATCTCCATGTTGAGTGAGAGTAATATAGCTCATATGTCAAACTTCCCGTCGTGTCATGTGATATTATGATACTTCAAGTTCAGAGAGTTGCATTTTGGATGCATTTTGCCATCTGATAATATTTTTTTGTCTTTTAATTGTATGACAGGATGGCAGCCAAGATGGTTTGTGCTGGACAATGGCATTATTTCGTACTATGATTCACAAGATGATGTGTGTAAAGGTAGCAAAGGCAGTATTAAGATGTCAGTATGTGAAATTAAAGGTAAGATTTGAGATGGTATATCTTATCTGCAAAATCTTCTATCCTTACGACAATTGTTTTTTTGTTTTTTGTTTTTACATTTTTATGCATTTAGCAGGCACTTTTATCCAAAGCAACTTACAGTGCATTCAGGCTATACATTCTTTTACCAGTATGTGACAAATGAAACTGCTTATGATGTCATTTTTGACTTCCTTGTATTTGCTCCAGTTCACCCAACTGACAACACGCGTCTGGAGTTGATCATACCAGGAGAGCAGCATTTTTACGTGAAGGCAGTGAATGCAGCGGAGAGGCAGAAGTGGCTGGTGGCTCTGGGAAGCTCCAAAGCTGGACTCATTGACACTAGAACCATAAAAGAAAGGGGTAGGCTTCTCTTAACATTTTCCTCTCTGATCATATTCCTTTTTTTTAGTGTGTGTCTTTTGTCTTCTTGTCATAAAACAAGACTCAACACACAGTAAAATATTCACAAACTTTAAAATACCAATTTTCTTAAATGTTTTTGATTCTCCACAGATGTTCATAAACTAATAATAATAATAATAATAAAAACTAAAATGTTTAATTACTATTATTAGTAGTAATATTATTAATATTGTTAACAAAATAATCAGAAAAATAATATCTATATACACATTAATATCTTAAGCATTATTTATCTTGATATTTTCTTTACATGTATGAACACACAGAAGTACAAAACAATCATTTAATCAAATGTACAAATTCAAATTTAAAGGGCTAGTTCACCTAAACATAAAAATAATATCAATAATTACCAAACCTGTAAGATCTTTGTTCATCTTCAGAACACAGATTAAGATATTTTTGATGAAATTCGAGAGCCGTGTTTGCAAACAAAGGAATGCACATGCATGTGTCGTGGTACTACCATGAACGCATATATAATTCTGACATTGATTCTATTGAAAATAAATTGTTTTCTTTGAGCACAAAAAATACTCTCGTAGCTTCATAAAACTATTGACTATTTGAACAATGTCCTTACTAATCCTTCTGGGCTTTGACCGTGGAGCTGTGTTGCCATCTATGCAGGGTCAGAAAGCTCTCGGATTTCATCAAAAAACTTAATTTGTGTTCTGATGATGAACAAAGGTCTTACAGGTTTGGAATGACATGAGGGTGAGTAATTAATGATATAATTTTCATTTTAGGGTTAACTATCCCTTTAAATAAATCATATTTGATATTGTTTTATCATTATGTTTTTAGAATAGAATGATATGCTGATAAAAACAATAATATGGAAGTACCTAGATAAAAAAAAAAAAAAAAAAAAAAAAAAAAATATATATATATATATATATATATATATATATATATATATATATATATATATATATATATATATATATATATATATATATACACACACACACACACACACACATATATGTGTACACACACTCAAACACTGTATCACTGTAAGTCCAGTGGGAGATTCATGTCAGAGACAAAAGGCTTTCATAAACTGAATTCATGTTTCTTAGTTGCACGTCAGTAATCTTGACTGCAAAGCATTATCAAGGCCCATTAACAGTTGCATTTCCTCTCCTAATGGTTTTTTGCAGAGTTAACAGAAACCACAGAATCCCTGAAAACCAAGATGTCCGAGCTGCGCCTGTACTGTGACTTACTAATGCAGCAAGTGCACACTATTCAGGAGTCAGTGGAACAGGAAGAAGAGTCGACAGTGGCCAGCACTGAGGTTTGCTGTTTTTCTTTTAAACCACAGTAATCATTGCAATTTATTGCAGTTGGGTGGGTGTGGTCTAAATAGGATTTCATCATAGAAATCAACTCTTTTAAACCTAATCGTCATATTTTCTGCTGTTTTCTTCCCCAGACGAGGAACGAGGCGTCCTCATTACTGAGTGCCACCTGTGAAACCTTCATCAAAACACTGGAAGAATGTATGAAAATCGCTAATTCCAAGTTTAAGACTGATATGTTGCAATCCAGTCCGACTGATTCCATAATGTCCCCTGTGTCTCCCTCTCCCGTCCAAATGTCTCGGGTAAAGACACAAGCATCAATCACATACTATTCTCTATTTTTATTAGTAGTTCCTATTTCTGTTAGTTTGTATGGCATTTTTTTATGGCAAGTTATTTGGGGGAATTTTACAAAGACATGTCCAAGTCACGTGTGACCCCAAAATCAATGGAAAGAATAAAAAGAACTTATATTTATAATATAAAGGATATGTAGCTTTACATTGTGCAGTATTTGCACGACAATTAAATTAATGAATCAAATAATTAAGTACATTTTTACCCCAAATTCTCATTATCTCAAATAATTATTATTATTTTGTTTTTGTTCACATTATTGTAATGAATATATTTTTTACATCACAGTAATGAGAACTGGAGGAAAATATCCCCCCCGAAAAATGATAGCCTCTTTTTTTTATGTATTGTTTATTTTATGATTTTGTTGAGAAATATGACTTGGACATATTCTTTGCTCACTCATTTACTAGTAAAATGTATAATATGTTATTTTAGTATAAATTATATAAAATACTATTATTTATCATTATTTTGAAATAGCTTTATTTTATTTTATTTATTTATTAATTTGGGTATTTTACCTAAAATGTACTTTATTTCAATGAATTTCCAAGGCAATGTTTCTATCAATTTAATTTTGGCTGTAGTTCAACAAAAAAATAATTAAATTTTTTATATTTTTTAATTTTCTTTAACAATAACACCACTTGGAGATTATTCAATGTAGCCAATTTCTATGTCTCTCTCTCTCTCTCTTTCTCTGCTTATTGTATAGATGAAGCGCTCAATCAGCCATCCTGGCACCTACAATTATGAAAGGTACAAAATGTTTACACAACACACAGACTTCTTGTTTTTGGTCCATACAGCTTATGCTGTTATTTTCTGAGTGCCTATAAATACAGGACCTGTTTTCCTTCAAGGTCAAGCTTGCCAAAAGAGAGCATGGTGTTGCAGAAGTCCTCCCAGAGGCGGACACGGACATGTTCTGATACAGAAGCTCACAGCGACAGAGGGGCAGAGGAGACGGAGCGTGAGTCATGCAGACACACACACACACACTTTTATTTGAAGCTGTGCCCACACACAGATCAAATTCAATTCCTGAGTAACCTAAATGCTTAGTTTGCACCTAACTTTGTTGCTTGAGCAATCACTGAATCTTGAAGGAATGAATACTGTGGCCCTAATAATGAGACCAGCATAAAAAAGTACTCCCTGTGTAATCCTCTTGTGTTTTCCACAGGCTTGATGTTCCACAGATCCAACATTAACGGTGACTCCACTCCAAGTATCCCAGAAGAGGTTGGAACGAGCACAAAGTTCCTGTCGGAAACTGACACTCCGGAATCTGACCTTTCCCTCTGAACCACGCGAGACGGCTTATGAGACTCGTAACTCGTACTGCTATGCAGTCAAAGATTGCAGCGTTACATACAGTAGATGGATTTTACAAAGTATTGTTGTATTTCCTGATGAAGAAGAATTCGGTGGCACTTTATAAAAACAGATTATGAAGACAACAGTAGTCTGATTCGAATGTTTCTACCCTTCCAGGTATTTTAAGATATTAGTTTGCCTTGATGCTAAAATGTTTAGTTTTTTTTGTCATAAATAATTATTGCCGTATCCCTTCAGTGAAGAGTTGAAGATGTTTGTACTGGATTTCTAACGTGTTGTGCAGTTGCCTTTGTTAAATGGGAACCTTGATGAAAAGGTTTTTGTTGCTGTGCCAAGGGGTTGTGCATATGTGCTGACGTTAACTTTGACAGCTTTTTTTTTATTCATTCACTTGGCATGCAATGTTGTTCTTTAGTTTTTTTTTTCCTGCAGAGTACAATTTTTATTTTTATTTTTGTATGTCACTAGAATTTCCCCCCCAAATTGTTTTTGCCTTAATTAATTCTTCGCATGGAGGAATTTGAACCTTTAATTATTGTAATGTTTGGAAAAAAAATGATTAAAATGCTCTAGCAAGATAATTATTTCTTTAATCTCCAAAAATCTAATGGGGTTTCATAAGTATGAGTGTGTTCTTTTATATATTAATCTCTGTAATCATGTTTTATGGAACACAGAGGCAAAGAGAGAATTAATAATACAAATGAAATACTTTCATGCAGTCCATGATGACTTGACTTTTTTTCTTTACTCATTGGGCATTCAGTGTTGTTTACTAATTTCTCATGCAAAACACATTTACATATTTATTTTCATATATAACTAGCTTTTACCCCAGTGAGTTGTTAAATCACTGTAATGTATGGGGGGTGGAGAAGATTAAAAAGCTGTGGTGAGATTATTACCACTTTTTTTCAATTAGATATTCTCTGTAATCGTGTTGTCGGGAGAGTTAATAATACAAATGAAACCTTTTCACGCAGTCATATTTTTATTTGAGAGGAACACCGATTGTGTGTTTTTGGCTGACACAGTGAATAATTAGTTCCCATGTTGCCTAACACGCTGCAGAAGACCTCAAACTAAATTTGATTGCTATCCAGCAACCATATGTTTATCTACCTCTGGTCATCTGTGTTTGCCATCTGATTTCCACATGAAAACAGTCTATAATAAGTGATTAATTTCTCCAGAGGGAGATTAGCTTTCTCTAGGGGTGGTTCTACTGCTGGCCATCACCTGCAGGCAACCAGCAGGTGCAAATGAAGCCGGGCTACATGAGGAGCATTGGGAATCAGCGCATAGACTTGCCTTTCCCAGATGACAAATTTGTGTCCACAAAGTAGAAATCCCCCACTGTTTCTTACAGAGCAGGGAAAAACAGTTATTATACCCTGCACAGAGCACATGGTTCTGCGAGTTTTACATTGTGGCTGTTGATTGTTGATGTTACTGGCCCTCTGAAATTCAGTCTTCTTAAAGCTGGGTATAATTCAGTGATGTTAGACTAAAGTATCGAGCAGAGCTTAGTGCTATTGCTGTCTGAATGAAGACCATTGTTTGGAAGTTTGAAGTCAGTGGGGCTTTCGTATGCTGGCGTTACGTCGAACTGAATTAAATGATCGGGGGAGATTTCGCCTGGACAGACAGATGGTGATGATGTGCCATTCTTCCAGTTTTCAACTTCTTCCTCCTTTTTCTCTTCCTCTTTCTGCCCACGGCCTGTGTCTTCAGGACTTACTTCTGTGCAAAAGATAGTTTCAACAAAATCATATTTGTAAATACAGTGACTGAATATTAAGCAGCACAACTGATTACTTGAGCAATAAATCAACACCGTATGATTTGTGAAAGATCATGTGAAACCGAAAACTGGAGTAATGGTTGCTCATAATGCAGCTTTTCCATCACAGGAATATCAAAATATATTAAAATAGAAGACACAATATTGCACAATAGTAGCTACTTTATATATCTGTATTTTTAATCAAATAAATGCAGCCTTGGTGAGCACAAAAAGGCAAACCAAAAGCGGTTAACGAGAAGAAAAAATCTCTATTTATGTATACGTTTTAACATGGAAAGAGTTTTCTGACCGTTTTGGGCATCCGTCACAGTCTCTGGGTCCTTCTGGCACACACACGTCTCTCCATCGACCAAGCCCATCATCTGTTCATCGCTCTTTTGGAGGTTCTTTAGCAAGAAAAATGTTCTCATCAGGCCTTTGCCTTTCACCTCAATCTCGCCCCTCTCGGCGATCTCAAAGATTCCTTTGTCCTTTAACACACTGTGGACAGGAAGTGATGCGTTCAGTTCAGTGCTTTTCTTAGATCTGGATTTAGCTCAAGTATGTCAGTGGCTTAACCCACAGAATTTATCAAGACAAGTGTCTTTTATGCTTACCAAGACTGCATTTAATTGATCTAAAATACAGTCATACTGTGAAATATCATTAGATTATAAAATAATATGCTGATTTGATGCTTAAGAAGCATTTTTTATAATTATCAATTTTGAAACTATATATATATACAAACCATAAACGTTGCAGGATTCTTTAATGAATAAAAAGTTCAAAAGAACACTAACCTGTACGTGAAGGGACTCAGGTGTATGTGATCAGGAAGTCCATGGCTCTCCATCCGAGAGGCTGTATTGACCGTGTCTCCAAACAAGCAATAGCGTGGCATTTTGTCACCTACAACACCTGCCAAAACTGAACCGGTGTGCAGGCCTACTCTGATCTAGATTGACAATAAACCACTTGGCAAATCATATGATAAAAGAGCACACAGAGCTTATGTTTACATAGAGCAAACTGTATAAACACACATACCTGAATGGGCTGACCTGTGATAGGGCTGGCTACTTCTCTCGCAGCAATTCTCATACCGAGGGCAAAGTTTGCCACCTGCTCTGCATGAGTCTCTGTAGGAATGGGCACACCGCCAACCACCATGTAAGCATCACCTATAGTTTCCACCTGTTGTGAGACAATATCATTTGCCACTTTAATTACTCGCAAGTCAATAAATGTGAAGGCTTTCCTCATAATTTCCCATTTCATTTTATACATACCTACACACAAACAAACACCCCCTCCCCCACCCACCCACCCACACAACACACACACACACACACACACACACACACACACACACACACACACACACACACATATATATATACATATAGATACATACATACATACAGAGCTGCTTAGATGAGTTAAACATTACATATTGAAAACTGCATCATTTTAGGTAATGTATTCCTCGGTACTCATCTTACTGGACCTGTCCGCTGCTTTTGACACTGTTAATCACAAGATTCTCCTGTCCACCCTCAGAAAGATGGGAATCTCTGGAACTGCTCTCCTGTGGGTTAAGTCCTACCTCTCTGACAGATCATTCAGTGTGTCTTGGAGGGGTGATGTTTCAAAGTCACACCACCTTGCTACTGGGGTTCCTCAAGGCTCAGTACTTGGACCACTTCTCTTCTCCATCTACATGACATCTTTAGGATCTGTCATTCAGAAGCATGGCTTTTCTTATCACTGCTATGCTGATGACACCCAACTCTACTTCTCATTCCAGCCTGATGACCCGACGGTAGCTGCTCGCATTTCAGCCTGTCTGAGTGACATTTCTAGCTGGATGAATGACCATCACCTTCAGCTTAACCTTACAAAGACTGAACTACTGGTGATTCCAGCTAACCAATTGATTCATCACAACTTCTCTATACAGCTAGGCTCTTCAACCATAACTCCTTCGAGGACAGCCAGAAACCTAGGAGTTGTGATGGATCATCAATTAAGCTTCACTGACCACATTGCTACAACGACCCGGTCCTGCAGGTTTGCCTTATACAACATTAGGAAGATTAGACCCTTCCTGTCAGAGCAAGCAACCCAACTTCTTGTCCAAGCTCTTGTTCTCTCTAGACTGGACTATTGTAATGCTCTCTTGGTGGGCCTTCCTGCATGTACTGTCAAGCCCCTGCAAATGATCCAGAATGCAGCAGCGAGGGTTGTCTTCAATGAGCCAAAAAAAGCTCATGTTACTCCTCTCCTCATCAGGTTACACTGGCTACCAGTAGCTGCTCGCATCAAATTCAAGGTACTGATGCTTGCCTACAAGACGACCACTGGCACGGCACCAACTTACCTAAACTCACTGGTTAAATCCTATGTGCCCTCAAGAAGTTTGCGTTCTGCAAGTGAACAACGCCTTGTGGTGCCATCCCAAAGAAATTCAAAATCACTCTCACGGACCTTTTCCTGGACTGTGCCCAGCTGGTGGAATGACCTCCCAATCTCAATTCGTACAGCTGAGTCTTTACTCATTTTCAAGAAACATCTAAAAACTCATCTTTTTCGCCTGCACTTAACCTACTAACACCAGTACTTTTCCTTTTCTTGTCTCTTTTTTCATTTAATTAAAAAAAAAAAAAAAAAAAAAAAAAAATTATATATACCTGGCTATGCGTTCTATACTAGACTGAGACTTGTCATGGCACTTGTATTCTGTTGTTGTTCTCTTGTTGACCTGACTGCTTCTATTGTTCTCATTTGTAAGTCGCTTTGGATAAAAGCGTCTGCTAAATGATTAAATGTAAATGTAAATGTAATGATTACTTTTTAATATTACTTTTAGACTATTTTCTATCTAACTTGTATTAAACTTATGATAAAACATATCATGCTTATACAAAAAAATCTAAGACAAAGAAAATATATTCAAATTTTTGATATCAACATGATTTAATTAGACTAGGATTTCCCAAACTGGGCTTAATTCAAGAACTGCAGTGGGCTTGTGAGTTGATAAAAAAGTTAATGATTATTAAATCATCAAAATGTAAAAGATATTATTGAAACATTTGAACACTAAAAATATAAATATTTCATTTGTTTACCTGCATTCAGTGTGACCATTTAGAGACACTGAACTGTATATAAGCAAATGTTTTGTTAAATTATTGAAATATTAACTTCCCCATGGATATTTCAAGTAAATATCTCGTCTAAAGACATTTTTTTTTCACCCAAATTTAGAAGCATGGTTTGCAAATTTATTTAGGCTACATTTTATATTGTGAATATGGTGAAAGCTAAATGGTATGACAGAGTAGAATTTAAAAAAGAAAAAGAATCAGGGGTCAGTCAATAAATTATGAACGATTTACTGTAATTTGTGGGAGTAATATTTAATCATGTAATCCATCAAAAGTAACTGTAATCTGATTAAGGGCATTATATAATGTAATATACTCTAATTATCATTTTTGGAATCTGATCATGTAATCCAGATTACATGTAATCAGTTACTACCAAGCTCTGTATATACTTATATATTACATTCATATAATAAATTATATATATATTTAAAGTAAATATATAGTTTTTAAAAAATATTTTTTATTATTTAATAGTTAGCTAGCTAGATAGATAGATAGATAGATAGATAGATAGATAGATAGATAGATAGATAGATAGATAGATAGATAGATAGATAGATAGCGCTATCTTACACACCTTATAGACATTGTGGATGTTTGTGAGTCGATCAAATCTGGAGTACATGGCGTTGAGCATGTTGACTATTTGAATAGGTTCACAGGCTGCGCAGATGTTAGTGAATGTGACCACATCACTAAAAAGGATGGTGCACACTTTGAACTCACCTGAAAGAGTAACAGAAAGGGTGTGATTCATGTAAAGCATGACTAATGACATGTATAACAGTGTTCTGTTGGGAGTTCCTCTGGTTTCATCACCTGCCTCTACTCTCTTGCCCTCTTTAAGCTGGTTGGCGACGTGTGTCGGCAGCATGGCATAAAGAAGCTTTTCTGATTTCTGCTTTTCAATCTCTAAGTTGCGTGAAAGGATTCTCAACTCCTCCTTCTTCCTTTCTAGCTGATTGGAGAGCTCGATCTCCGCCAGCCTCTGCTGGTTGAGCAGGATCAGATCTCGTGTGGTGTCGTGCTGGGCGATGTCGGCCAGGTGGAGACCCCTCTCCTCCAGTTCCTGGAGGCTTCGTAGCTTAGGAGAGCACAGATAGATCATGCAGCTGAGTGACTCCATCCACATCATCTGCCCTAAAACACACATACACGAATGAAAATGAAGTATCAAATGATATGAGATAAACAAATTATGCGAAACAGTTGAATGAAAACTTATTTTACACAAGAAATAAAAAAAAACATTTTGGAATCAGCACAAAAGAACTTGATTAAAACAGAATGTTCCCATGCAGATAATCACAAAATGGCACAAATATCAAGTGTAATGAATCTGTATGGATAAAATACCTCTCAGTTTGAGTGTGGACTGGTTTTGGTGGATCTCTGGTAACATTTCCCTCCTGGTTTTCAGCACAAATTGGCTGTTGATGAACTTCTTGATGCTCTGGATGTTGAAGGTGACCTCTGGGTGAACAATGGTGAAGTACTCATCCAGACGGATACCTGCGGTCTGCAGTCCAGGAACAAACTTCTGAATGTTGACACCTGTTTGCTTCACCACCAGCTAAAACGACAAGAAATTGTTCAAAACGACTGTGTCTTGATGTACTTTAATATTTGATATCTGTTAATGAAGGGAAATGCAGAGTTTTACTTACATCTTGATCAAAAACAATGTGAAAGGGAAAAGCATTACAGAAGGCTTGTTCTTCAATCCAAAGTCTTTTTGGGTAGCTGGGAGTGAACGATTGTCGCAGATTGCCTTAATTTAGAAAAACACCAATATAAAACCCATTAACTCAGGTGTTATTTGAATAATGTCAAAATAGGTACATTTTATGTTACAGTGGGGTTGTAAAAAGCACACGGAAAATCTGGAATTCTATCAAAATCTATTTTTAATATGAAACACATCTACGTAATTTCTGGTAAATTAGCATGTGCTATGTAGTGGCACAGTCAAAGGCAGAAACAGAGGCTATGAAAAAGCTGTCAAACCTTGGCCCAACATGACAATGCTCCTCACAGTCTCCCATGGAGATCGTTTCCTTGGACACAGCTGCAGGCTGGCATACCTGGCCTTCATTCTCTTCATTATCTCTTCCTTGTCCTGTTGATATATAGCAGTTGTCATAGTTACAAACTTTCTCACGTTAGTCATGATTTCAGAAATACAAAGACGGCAGACAGTTGAGTGTCTAGACCTACTTAAACATTCAAGATGTCTATACAAAATGAAAATGATGGCGCCAAAGCAAGTAAAATGCAAGAGACACTGAAACAAACCACTTGAAAAACTCAAACATCATAGACTTCATAATACAGTTTACAGAAACGCATGACAGTCCCTTATGCTCTGTCTTCCTCTCAGTGGGGACTTACACACCTGTTTCTCAGCCTGTATTTCCTCATTGCCGCCTTTCTGTCTTGGTTGAGCCTTTTTTTTGGACACCTTTTCCTTCTGTACCATGTGGAAAACCACATGTTCCTTCTTTCCAGTGCGCTCATCCTCTTCTGACTGGTTTAGAATGGTCATTGTAACCTCACTGTCAAAGAAATCCTTTGCCACAGCCTCGATAATACCTGCCCAATGGTTATGAAAAAAAAAAAAACAGTAATTGCTAAATGTGCTAATACATAGTCCCATAAAGCAAATAGTGCAAATATATATTTAAATATATTTAAATTTTATGATGTGATTATGCTGGAACTCTCACCTGGCACGATGTGATACAACCCTTTCCTATCTGAGTAATAGTGAAGGAGAATTCGTCCATCATCCATCCGCTCCACACGAAAGGACGGAGCATTCATGGCCTAAAAAAAGGCATGCCGTGTTACAAACCACAATAGAGTTCATAGTTCCATACTCTGCAAAAACTAACACAAATGTCATTTTTTCTATGTAAATATTTGCTTGATGGATGTATTTAGGATTACAAAGAGACAATGTGAAATTTTAGGGAGTATTCAAATTATCCTGACCTCATAAGACAATGCCAGATAACTGTGTAGAGCATCAAGATTTTCAATAAATTCCACCAGGTTTCCACCGAGTGTTCGCAGCATAGTGTCATATCCGGACATCTTACAAAAGCTGAAAAAGTACTCTCCAAAAAGCTTCAAAACCACCTCGGAGGAGATATCTAGAGGACGAAATAAAACAACATTTAAGTTTCAAAGCACAGCAATTACTTTAAAGGAGTTGCTCAGAACCCCCAAATACATCACTTGCTCACCAGTGGATCCTCTGCAGTGAATGGGTGCCGTCAGAATGAGAGTCCAAACAGTTGATAAAGACATCACAATAAATAAAGCAGATCAATTAACATTTTGTGAAATGTTGAGTGTTTGTAAGAAATAAATCCATCATCAAGGCATTTAAACTAAGAACCATTGCTTCTGACCTAAATATCCATTATGTATAATAAAGCTACCTCCAGTTAAAAAGTCTCATTGTCCTTTCACATCCAAAACCACCAACACATTTGTATAGAACTGTTTTCAGTGGTACATGCCACTTGATCTGTGGATATTTCTCTCTTAATTCAGACAAGACAACTTTTGAACTGGAGAAAGTAATATTATGGAGTAAGGACTCATATTTTCATAAGAACAGTTTGAAGTTAAAAATGTCTGATGGAATTATTAGTATAAATCACACTTTTTCCTTCACAAGGTGTTAACTGATGGACTGGAATTATGTGGATTCCTTGTGGATTATTTTGATGTTTTTATCAGCTGTTTGGACTCTGACGGCACCCATTCACTAAAAAGGATCCATCGGTGAGTGAGTGATATTATGCTACATTTGTCCAAATCTGTTCGAATGAAGAAACAAACTCATCTATATTTTGGACAACCTGACGGCGGCTACTTTTTCAGCAAATTGGCAAAATTCATCATTTTTGGCTGAACCATTCCAGTAAGACTGCAATTCAGTTTCTCTTTCCAATTTTAATTGCGCCCAGGTTGTTTTTGAGTTCAGGTGTGTGACCCACTCCAGAGATTCACACCTGCCCTTGTCCACACATTCTCAGGGACAGATTGGAGGACAGGTTAGGACATCAACCGTTGCGATGCCCAGCAGACTATTCTCAGCTGGGACATTGTTAACACTCTCCCAGATACTTTAATCAATGTCTGCAAGTCCCCAAAGACATTGTGAATACGACATAACTTCGAGGCTTTCACAGTTTACTCTTCCTGTCTTTTTTCCTCAATGCTTCACACAATGACAGACATTCAAAAGTGGATCTAAACAAAAACAGGCCTTTTAAAGAAGTGAAACATTCTGAAGAATTAAACAAAGTCCCTAACCAACCATTAAAGGAAGTACACATGCAGACAGACATAAGCCCAAGGGCAAATAAATACATTCAGATTTAAAATGCCTTGGAGAAACAGAGTACATTAGCATCCTGATTTGTACTACAAAATACAAAATGATACTCACCCAGCATTTTACAAGCCTCTTGCACTAAACGAAGAGTGATGACATCGTCGTAGATTTCATAGGTCATAAATGTATCCTGGACACCAGCCATTAATCTGGGAAGGATTTTATTAGTTGAAACAAACCACAAAACCCATCCACGGTTTCTGTAAACATTACATGTGTAACACACCTCAGATTTTCCCATGTCTCTTCTCCGAACCTTTCAATGACCAGTGACTTCAGACACGTATTAATAAAGCCGTACTGTGAAAAAAAAAAACAGTGTTAGTTAGAAAGTGCTGAAATACAATGTTGTAGAGAAAGCATTTACATTTTACATTTAAGTGTTTAATGAAAGATTTTCAATCATTTAAGATAAAATATCTATCTATCTATCTATCTATCTATCTATCTATCTATCTATCTATCTATCTATCTATCTATCTATCTATCTATCTATCTATCTATCTATCATACACACAATGTTTTGCACATACCATTTCTCCAAACCAGCTGTTATGCCAAAGTTGTACTCTGTATATTATCCACACTGAGCAGAAGATGCTCTTTAAATTGTGGTGTGTAGATTATGTAGTCTCATCCAGAAATATCTACATATGCAGACACTCCCACTCAACCATACTCTTTTACATTAATGCATGCACACAAGTCAAGTCACCTTTATTTATATAACGCTTTAAATAAAAAAGACTGTGTCGAAGCAACTGAACAACATTAATTAGGAAACAGTGTGTCAATAATGCAAAATGACAGTTAAAGGCAGTTCATCAATTAATTCAGAAGACACATACACACATCCAAACATAAAGACCTCATTGCCCACTCATTGGGGAACAGGGATGCATTTTAGTGTTTAAAGTTTGCAAATATATGCAAACTTGATGAGCAATATACTGTATGTTCTCTCTTTGATACTCTAACCTGTTAAACCTGCTAAATAGGCAGAGCATGAATTAAATGCTTCCGTCGATCTTTTGATGATTTTGTTTGTTTGTTTGTTTGTTTTTAATTGAAAAATATAGGGCCTGTCTTGTCTTACAGTGTTTAAATACTTTCTCTTTCACCTTATCCACCACGATCAGAATATGTTGTTTGTGATGGAAAATAAAGTGCATAACCAGTCTTATAAACAAGTTTGCAACAAAACACTTCAGACTATGTGAAGGCACATCTGTTTTATTCAATATCGATTTACCAATGT
>NC_068388.1:26834064-26855397 GCF_023724105.1 Carassius gibelio | reverse complement strand
ATTTAATATAATGAATGTTGAACATCACAAATGAAAGGGAATGTAAAGCATTAGATCAATCTGTTCTCTAAAATAGGTCAGATATACATTTCACAAGGCTACATTTGAGCACCATATAGACAGAGCTGAGAAGAAGAAGAAGAAGAAGAAGAAGAAGAAGAAGAAGAAGAAGAGGAAGAAGAGGAAGAAGAAGAAGAAGAGGAAGAAGAAGATGTGAGTATAGAGAGGCAGTTATTATGGAGACCATGTTCAGAATCATTCATTCGTCTGTAGACAGAAGAGTAATCAAACAATGTGCACTGTACTGATTCATATTACAGTCCACTTGTGTTTTACACTCTGAATATAGAGAGAGAGAGACAGTTCAGTCTCTTGTAATATTTGTTGGTAGATTTGTAGCAATAGCCAACTCTTGTAACATTGTATGAGTCAAAATTATACATTTAAAAAAATAGGCCCTTATGGTTTTGTGCCCCAGGGTCACAGTTCATTTGTACTGTTGAAAACAAACAGAATAAGTGCAGTCTTGTGTAGTTTCAGTAATTGTCATGCAAACTGTAGCCACAGTGCACTTCCTGCCAGAGATTAAACATTCAGATGGCACTGGTGCTCATAAATACTTCTGAGAGATGATGAACTAATGAACGTGAGAAAGTTCAGGCTTTTATAGGTTATCCATTGGGTGGTGCTTTGAGAAATGCATGTAGCTACTGGTTTGCAAATGTTATGGTTGACTGGAGCACTAGAGAAGAGAGAGAGAGCGAGAGAGGGAGGGAGGAGACTCCATCACAGTGTGTGTGTGTGTGTGTGTGTGTGTGTGTGTGTGCTCTGAACAGCAGCGGAGATCTGAGGAGTGTGTGGCTCTGCTTCACGCGCACTGGATCTGAGCGACACGCTGCTGCTCCTCACGATGTGTTTCTGTGTGAGCTGCTCTTAGGATCGTCTGTGGAGTTACACAGTCTGACACTGACCACGGACCAGCCATTCGACAGTGATGAGGAGTTCCTAGTCCTGAGCTGGAGTCACGCCACATTCAGAAGAACTTATTTTCACTCTGTGACTTTATCAGAGTAATAAAGCGTCTGCAGCTGAGATGGAGGCATCTCTTCAGTAGAAGTGCTCCTGTGCTTGTGTTGCTCTGGGTCCCTCACATCACCTCGGGCGTGACCTCAGGAGTGAAGCAGGGATGCTGGACCTCTGCTCTTCTGTGTTTGCTCACTGCTTGATCTCGTCCTGTCTTCTCTTGTGTCAGGTAACCTTTTACTACGAGAGGATTATTACTGTTATTAACCCATTAGGAACTGTGCAGCATCAGAATTAGCTACACCAGATTGCGAGTGAATCACACTTTTAAACTAATCGGATAAAACGGATTTGTAAGAAAAGGAAACAAAAAAACAAATCAGAAATCGACTCAAGTTTGATTGATTGGACAGATTGATTGATTGATGAGTCCAGTTTCAGTAAATGGGTCATTATACGAAAACGTGCCATTTTGTGTCCCTCAGGGAAAAAAAAAAGCTCTGTAAATCTTAATAAAACATAAAACAATAAATTCATAATTTAGTTTCCATAATGTCTCATAATATAAGAATAAATTATTTTCTGTTTCTTTTGTTTTTAAAGGATTTAAATCAAATTTTTGTGCAAAGCATCTTGAAGAAATGTTGAAAATGGCCTGTCCCTCTGTATGATTTTTCTACTTCTACTTGCTATCGAGGGCAAAAAAGTCAAACTATTATAAAAAAAAACAAAAACATATAGTATAATGAAGTGTCAGTTCATTAGTCATAATTGAATTTTATTCTTAACGTGTCAAATAAAATAAAAAAAAACAATTTAGTCGGGTCCCTAGGTTCTCGTCAACCCTGTTACTTTTTATGAAAACACCTCTTTAAAGATAATAGACTGTTCCATTTACACTTACATTTACATTTAATCGTTTAGCAGACGCTTTTATCCAAAGCGACTTACAAATGAGAACAATAGAAGCAGTCAGGTCAACAAGAGAACAACCACAGAATACAAGTGCCATGACAAGTCTCAGTTAGTCTAGTGTAGAACGCATAGCCAGGTTTTTTTTTTTTTTTTTTTATTAAATGAAAAAGACAAGAAAAGGAAAAGTACTGGTGTTAGTAGGTTAAGTGCAGGCGAAAAAGATGAGTCTTTAGATGTTTCTTGAAAATGACTAAAGACTCAGCTGTACGAATTGAGATTGGGAGGTCATTCCGCCAGCTGGGCACAGTCCAGGAAAAGGTCCGTGAGAGTGATTTTGAACTTCTTTGGGATGGCACCACGAGGCGTCGTTCACTTGCAGAGCACAAACTTCTGGAGGGCACATAGGATTTAACCAGTGAGTTTAGGTAAGATGGTGCCGTGCCAGTGGTCGTCTTGTAGGCAAGCATCAGTACCTTGAATTCGATGCGGGTGGCTACTGGTAGCCAGTGTAACCTGATGAGGAGAGGAGTAACATGAGCTTTTTTTGGCTCATTGAAGACAATCCTCGCTGCTGCATTCTGGATCATTTGCAGAGGCTTGACAGTACATGCAGGAAGAGCCAGGAGAGCATTACAATAGTCCAGTCTGGAGAGAACAAGAGCTTGGACAAGAAGTTGGGTTGCTTGCTCTGAAAGGAAGGGTTTCAGGAAGGAAGGAAGGCTAATGTTGTATAAGGCAAACCTGCAGGACCGGGTCGTTGTAGCAATGTGGTCTGTGAAGCTTAACTGATGATCCATCACAACTCCTAGGTTTCTGGCTGTCCTCGAAGGAGTAATGGTTGATGAGCCCAGCTGTTTAGAGAAGTTGTGATGAAACGATGGGTTAGCTGGAATCACCAGGAGTTCTGTCTTCGTAAGGTTAAGCTGGAGGTGATGGTCATTCATCCAGCTAGAAATGTCACTCAGACAGGCTGAAATGCGAGCAGCTACCGTCGGGTCATCTGGCTGGAATGAGAAGTAGAGTTGGGTGTCATCAGCATAGCAGTGATAAGAAAAGCCATGCTTCTGAATGACAGATCCTAATGACGTCATGTAGATGGAGAAGAGAAGTGGTCCAAGTACTGAGCCTTGAGGAACACCAGTAGCAAGGTGGTGTGACTTTGAAACATCACCCCTCCAAGACACATTGATCCAAAAGTTGCATCAGTTCCAGGAAGTGACATTATATGCCTTTCATGAAGTTGATAGTAGAAGACAATTAAGTGTTCTCTTCTTTTAATGAATTTTCTTTGAGTTTATGTAATGTCTGAAAGACAGAGACTCGCTCATTGTGTCAGCCCTGTTACCAGAAAAGCATACGCTAAAACTGCAACTGGACTTATTGCCTGAAGATATTGCCTCTCATCCAAGGGGTTTCTTCATTTCTAAATGACTGGTGGAGAGTGCCCTGAATGACTGAGAATTTTAACAGACGTACTTCTACTGATAGGTAGGCTAAAATGTGTTGAGGTTACTGATCTATACTGATACACACAAGTGCACTGGGTTTTATAAATGTGCTTTTTAAACCAAAAGCCATTATTATTTTTATTATGAGAAGTCAATAAATTAACAAGCTTTTCGGTTTACATTTGGAACACTCTCCATCCAAACAGTTTGAAAACGTTTTCTTGTCAAAAAATAAATCCAACTTGTGTGACTTGTATGGTTATTTGAGGGCATGTGAGCTACTTAGATTTACAGTATGCTACAAAATCATAAATAATCAGGGCTGGGGATTAACTAAATAAATGTAACGGCATTACGTATTTAAAATACAAAATATGAGTAACTGTATTTTGTTATAATAACATTTTAAATAAGGGGTAATCAGATTGCAGTTACATCTGAAAACTATTTCAGATTACCAGTGATTACTTTTATTTTTATGTAATTTATTAATGTAATACTTAAGTTTGGGGATTTCAACCAATACCGCGACTGATTTTTTTTTTCTGTTGAAACAAAAAACTGTGCGCAGCAGCTGTTCATTTAGCAACTCTTAATGAGCGTGCACACAAGCACATAACAACACAAACATTCTCCTAGAAATCACACTCTCCATTCAGTCAACAGATCCATATGAAGCACGCATGAAATTAAAGTTCATGAAGTCAAACGATAGCTTTATGTGCTTTACAGATGAACTTGAATTCTTTATTCTTTTGAAATGTTCAGTAGGCTATCATCTTTGGCTCGGTAATGCAAGTTCACGATCCGATTCGTGAACAGATGATTCTTATGAGTGAATCTTATAAAATAATAATTTCCTTAATTTATTTATATAACGAAAACAGTGTGGAAACCAATGCTTCACTAACTGGATAGATCTGGGTCAGGGTATATTCTGGCAAACCCTTTACCAATCACGTTCTGCAATTGGCAAAGCAAACTGCATAGTACACGCCACTACCAACACACAATGGGTAACTTTGTGTTTTCTCAGCACTATATCATAGAAAGTACGAGGTTTGAGAAGTAGAAGGCGGGGCAACAGTTCATGCAAACAAGTTCATGCAAACAGGTAAGTTTCGGTTTTTCATAATTTTTATGCTAAAATATCTCAATAGAGCTGTCTACAAAATATGCTGATTAGTCATGTTGAATTACAGGTTTATGAATGTCCAATTGAGACTCCATTACAACCATAACTGTAACTCAAACAAGCAGTATAACCAATACGGTAACTGTTGTCAACCCTGTTAACGATGTGTCAACCCTGTTACTTGTATAATATTCTAATAGAATTGAAAACATTTAAATAAAAATGTAATCAATTAATTGTAAATGTTTAGTAAGAGAGGCTAATTTTTCACTCAAAATTGAATTGAGGCGTTTCATTTTTATTTCCATACATTTTTCTTAAAACAGAAGATGCTGGGAGAGTGTCATTTGGAAATGAACGTATTCATCCGCTAAAAAAAAAAAAAAAAAAACTTTCAATATTCTCAATTCACAAACACTCTTAATGTAAAAAGGGGGGTTTATCTTTCACAGTATATCAGATTTGTTCTATATATGTATTTAAAACCTTTTCAAAAAATAATTAATATGTTGGTAAAAGGGTTGACCAAAAACACACATTAAAATTGGTTATATGAAGAAAAAAATAAATAAAATAAGATAGCCTGAGATGGCACGGAACATTTTCCTTAGAGGTAAGGATCTACTTCATCCAAAAAGGGGCTTAAAGATTTTCAAAACAGTACTTTGAAAATCAAACATTAAAAGTGGGAAATGGCACGTTTTCTTATAATGACCCGAATGCTGAAAGAGGTGGATATTTATCTATGTTCTTAGAGCTATCATATGAAACAACACTTTTAGCTGTCTGTTATCGGCAGTGAAGCAGGTTCTGAAGTAGCCTTGAAGCTTCCAGGGCAGAAATAAAAAAAATAAAAAACATATAATTTATTGTTATATGATTAAATATAACACTTAGAGGATAGACAGACAAACAGACTATATGGTAATAAAAATATAGAGGAAAAAACAACAATAGATGCTGTCATGAAACACCATGAAAAGGCAACTGCTGGACAGCTGGGACAGGCCAACAATTCCAAGTTGGCGGAACTGAGGTTCCAACTGAAGAAAAAGGAAACCTGTTTGAGTTTAGAGTTGTCTAATAGAGAGGATGAAGGAAAAACATCCAAACCCTGCCCCTGATTTCATCCAAACCCTGATTTTTTTTTGTTGACTTTTCAAAATATTGTGGAAAGCAAAACACTGTATAATTTTATTTGCATCTGCATCCATTGGGATTCCTGGCAAGATGGCGGATAGGGTGCATCGTATGTTGTGAGCTCTCGAGGACTGTCCCAGTTTTTGTTTCATGTTACACTTTCCAGTCCATACAATTCGTTCCTTTTGAAGTTGAATATATTAAGAATCTGAAAAACAAAAGAAAACAAGGTGCACCATGACTACAAAAAAGAATCTTGCTTCATGCCGCAGTAACGAGGTAGATGATGGCCATGAGTATGCTACGAGGATGGAAGTTTCCACTGAGAATACTAAAAGAAAAGATCCTTTCTCGCTGGTAAAGAAGAGGAACAGTTAAGAGGAAGGATACGGGGACAGAAGGGAAAGAAGGAATGAATGCAGTCTTAGAAGCGATAAAGCAGCTAACGGATAAGGTGGACATACTAGGTACTCAGATACAACAGAGTTCCATCATGTTAACAAGTATAGCCAAGGCAGTTGAGTTCAGTTACAGTCTTCGGTCTGCGAAGTATCGGCTTTAAAGAAAGATCACGAGGAGTTGATGGAGCGTGTCTTGGAGCTGGAGAGATACAAACACCGATGGAATCTGTGGATTCGTGGTCGAAAGGAAAAGGAAGGTGAAGACATACGTGAGGCGGTTGCACAGTGGCTGGTGAAAATCTCCCCATCCTGGTCCTCGAACATCAATCACATTGTTGATTCGGTTGATCGAATAGGCAGACGTGAAGGAAATAAAACAAGGCATGTCATCATTCAGTCTACTCAGAGAATACACCGAGATGCACTGTGGAGAATGACAAAGGACCACTCGATCTGCAAAGAGCTTCGTATCAACTTCATCGAAGACCTCTGCGAAGCCGACAGGGAGACCCGAGCTGCTCTGTGGCCAAAGATAAAAGAAGCTAGAGATGTGGGTACGCGTGCACTTCAGAGGAGGTGTTGGATAAATAAATGGACAAAGACTTACTTAGGAACACATAAGGTATATGAACAAATGCTTTAGAATTTAAAGCTTGAAATAACCTTTTGATTAATAGAATTTGTTTGGAGGGTTATTTTGCACTGAATGCAGTTTGAAGGGACAGTGCCTGTTTGGGCTTTCGTTTCTACATTTTTTCAGAAGTAAATTTTTTTGATCGGATTAATATTTGTTGGCAGTTGCCAGTTTTGTTTATGAATAATTTTGTTTTTTCTTGTATTTCACTTAATGTTAGGGTATTAAGAGAGAACACTAAGAGAAAATCATTATTTTTGTTTTGCAAGGGCGAAAAAGCACAATTTATTTTGTTGCAAGAAACACACTCCAAACAAGAGGATGAAAGATTTTGGATAAATCAATGGGGAGACAAAATCCTTTTTGATCATGGGTCCACTAGATCAGCAGGGGTGGCTGTTTTGTTTTGTAACCCACCTGGTTAACTAGTGACATCTGGATTCAGCAATAATGGGCACTGGTTAATCTGTGTCATGAATATGGATGGCCATTATTTTATTATGGTCAATATTTATGGTTTCAATAACGTAATTCAAAACAGACAGTTGATTTCAGATGTTTCCAGTGTTATTGTATACCTTAAACTAAATTATCCGACTGCTAATACAATTATGGGTGGTGATTTTAACATGGTCAGTGGTGAATGCCTTGATAGATATCCCTCCAGATGTAGCCTTAGTTCTTATAACCCTGTTTTAACCGATTTTTGTCGTACTCACAATTTGCTGGATCCTTGGTGCTTTAAATATCTTAACATGAAACAGTATTCTCGGTTTAAGCCAAATAATGTAGTAAAGTCAAGAATAGATTTTTGGCTAATTTCAGTTTCTATTGTTAATTTTGTCAGTGATTGTTGTATGTCTACAGCTCTTCTTACACATCATTCTCTTATTAAATACATTTTTAAACCTCCTGGTGTTAGCCTTCAAAATAAAGGATATTGGAAATTCAATTCTAATTTATTAAAATGCCAGTCATTTGATGAGGGTATTAGGGCCATGGTCTCTAATGTGATGTCTGACGAGTTAATAGTGTCCTATATCTCCAAATGGGAATATCTTCAATTTAAAATTATGGAATACTCAATTAATTTTGGTAAAACACTAAATCGAAGTAACAAATGATCTGAATCTGATATTATTAAAGAAATAAATGTATTTTATAATAAAACATCACCTACTGATAATGAAAAACGAAAACTACAAAGTCTTCCAAACAAACTTGATGAAATCTATCTTTGTAAAGCAGAAGGAGCTTTTATCAGGTCTAGGGCTAAATGGATTGAGGAGGGGGAAAGGAGCACTTCCCATTTCTGTCTGTTAGAAAAAAGAAGGAAAGAGAACCTTTCAGTTAAAGCCTTATTGATCCAGGGCCAAGCAATTACTGATCAAGCTTCAATCACTAAGGAAGTGGTTTCCTTTTACAGTAACCTATATTCCTCAACCTTTTCTCTGGATGATACAACATCCTTTTTTGACCTTATTAAAGACTTTATTCCCCATACAGATGATGATTGTGTAGCACTGTGTGATGCAGATATTACATCTGATGAATTAGATAAAGCAGTAGGTAGTTTATGTCTAGACAAATCTCCAGGTTGTGACGGCCTCACTGCAAAGTTTTATAAGCACTTTTGGAGCACACTTAAAGAACCTTTTATGCTTATGTTAAAAGAAGCAACAGAAAATATGACATTTCCATCCACCACGAAACAAGGTATAATAACTTTAATCCCCAAGCCTGATAAAGACCCTAAAATTTTAGATAACTTTAGACCAATTACATTATTAAACACCGATTATAAAATTGTGACCCTTATATATGCTAACAGATTAAAAATGTTTTTACACAAAATTATAAGTGAATCTCAATCTGGCTTTATGAAGGGAAGATCTATACATAATAATATTCTATTCGTTTTTGATATTCTAGATCAGTGGTTCCCAACCTTTTTCAACTCTCAGCCCACACAACCAAACACATGTTTGCACGGCCCACTGCAAAAAAAAAATAAAAAAAATAATAATAATTAAAAAAATGACCCCGCTATTGTTGGGTTAATAACTTATACTCAGAAGCTAGATTGTTAACTGTCTTTATTGAATGCCCTGGCAATGAACCGAAAAATAACTTGGGCTGGCACCACACTTGGTACAACTGATGTTGTTCTTTAGCATATGCAGCAAAAATATAAATGATAAATTGGTGGTTTATTCTTAAACCAATCAGTGAGCTCGAATAGTGGAAGCATAGTTACAGTTTAATATTTAAACAATAAATTTTTTTCTTATTTAATTATATATATGAAATGTTGTTAAGTTATGTGTATCTTAATATTTAAGACTACAGTGTACTTTCATGCACATTATTACTATATTTAATTCTACAGTATACATCTTTGTTGTCCTATTTCCCCATTTCTTTTTATTATAACAACAGAACTGCTTTCCATCTTTATCAAAAACTCAGCGATAGCCCCCACTAGAGGTACTTGGTCAGACACTTATCATCGGCCGATTTGCAGGTGATACTGCATTTTTTATAAAGCAATTATCAGAAGTCCCCAAAATACTACAATCTATTCAAATGTTTTCCAAAGCTTCTGGTTTAAAAATAAATCTGAACAAGTGTGAATTAATGCCAGTCCATCAATGTCAATTAACTGAGGCTTATAACATCCCTATAAAATCTAAAGTTAAATATTTAGGCATGCTTATTTCAAAAGACTCCTCTGAAAATGAACTTATGAATGTGTGGAATACAATAGATAAATGTCAAATTAAACTCTTATAAGTTTATTAGGTAGAGTATTTTTGACTAAGATGGAAAGTATTTCGAGGTTAATCTATCCAGCATACACAATTGCTGTTTCAAATAGAGCTATTAAAAAAATCAATCAAATTAACTTTGGCTACATCTGGAAAAAGAAGACCCATTATATGAAGAAAGTAGAGATGATAAAACAATATAAAGAGGGAGGTTTACAAGCTATTGATTTTGACTCTATAAACGAGACCCTTAAAATGAATTGGTTAAAATCCCTTTTAAATAATAACAGTTTTTGGTTTCATATTCCCAGAGAGTTATTTAAGAAATTAGGAGGAATAGAGTTTCTTTTAAGATGTGACTTCACTGCTCAACGTCTCCCAGTTAAATTATCCCAGTTTTACCAACAGGTCTTGTTATATTGGAAGATTTTATATAACCATAAATTCACACCACACAACACACCATTATGGAATAACAGATACATTACACTTAGAAACAAATCATTGTATGACAAGGATTGGATGGAAAAAGGTATTTGGTCAGTGTCCCGTTTAACTGAGGATAGTGCTATTATATCATATGACAATTTCTGTTTTAAATATTTTAATTACAGTCGAGCTAAATTTGAATCTATTGTTAAAGCTATTCCTAACTCTGTTATTTGTCTGATCAAAGAAAATCTTCTTTATTCGAACCCTATGACCCTGTGTTCACCTCCACTGTTGATTGAAGGCTGTGAATTTAAAGGAGGTAAACTTTCCAACAAAACTATTAGAAATATGTTTAATAACATTTCTTATCCTATCGCAGTCTACAGAAATTCGATTTCTTCTAATTTCCAGAAAGATATCATTCATATTCTTAGAACTAAATACATAACATTTCCTTTATCTCCCAAGATTAAAGAAATTCATTTTAAAGTTTTAAATGGGATAGATCCATCCAGTGAGTACTTAAGACTTAGATGTGGATTTGATTCTAATAAATGTATATTTTGTGATGATATCGAAACTACGGATCACCTGTTCTTTCATTGCTAGCATGTGGATGCTTTATGGTCTGATATTCATGACTGGCTTTACCCAAAGATACGTTACCTGGTCAACTTCACCCTAAAAGACATTGTCTATGGACTTGTAATGAATAATAACAAAATAGATTTTCTGGTCAATAGCATCCTTATGCTGGGAATATTCATAAATCCAGATTCTTGAAAGTTAAACCAGCCTTTTATGCATTTCATAATGAGTTTATTTTGTATTCAAAAGCCCTTAAAATGATGAAAAAGAAAAATGCAATACGCATGTTTACTACTATTATGGAGTATGATTTACAAGAAAAACCCTAGCCCCGCTCCTAGATTATTATTTAAATTTTTTTCTTCCCTTTTTCCTTTTGTTCTCTCTCTTTCTGTTGTATGTAGATGAACCTATTCTATTCTGTACATTGTAATGTGAAGATGTATTGATTTGCCCTAGAGGTTTGTACATTAATGTTTGTTCAATAAAAAAAAAAATCTGCATCCATTGTATTTCGTGCTGTTTTACTTCCTTTTCTGGGTCAGAACATCTACGTTTGGTAGTTTCAGCAGTGTATAGTGTAAATGCAAAAATCGGATACGGGATACTTTTAAAAGATGATGTAAGCGGGTCGTCAAAAAAATGATTTACACACTACAGCAGGCCCGGTCAGAGTGAAGGTACACAGAACCTACAATTTTCACCACACTGGCAAAGCTTATTTATTATTTATTTATTATTTATTATTATTTATTGTGTCCCGTGCCCAATTCGAAGCTGGGATAGAGTATGAGAAAAGAAAGATTGGTTCCCACAAGACAGAGGGAAAATGAGCAGGAATGTGAGCGCAGACAGTGGTCGTGCTTGAATTGTGTGGGAACGGCAGGTGTAGAAACACAAAACTCACACACACACACACACACACACTGACAGGAGGAGGACAGAGTAAAGGTACACAGGGCCTACAGTTTTCACACTTTTATTAGCCTTGAAAAAATAATTAATTGTATAATTTTTATTTTGATAAAAAATGAAAACGGGTCCAACAGACCCGAACACCATACAAGGGTTAAATGTGTTGCGTTCAACAACTCATATGCTTGTCTATAAATATTATGCTGTAATGTCTTCAACTGAGTTTGATCTTTTAAAAACATGTTTCAATGCATTAAGCCACCTTAAGAGTTTAAGAATGTCTCTGAAGTGCTGAAATGTCAATTTATAGAATGGCTCGAATTGTAGTACACGCTCATTTATTGAACTGTTAATGTGATGCGTTCCAGACAACTATTATATTATATTATATTATAGTATATTTTATTATATTATATTATATCATATTATATTATATTATATCTGGGTTGTCTGGAGGATAATATATTGCCATTTTACTGCCCTGCCTTTGGGATTATAAATTATTTATTTTGTGTGTGTGTGTGTGTGTGTGTGTGCATGTATATATATAGAATATCGGGGGAGGCGGCGTCAGATGGGGGGAATCCGGGTCTACTTCGATCCCGAGTTTGAAATCCCTGAGGCTCAGCCTTGGCAAGATATGGCTGGTCAAAGTTTTGACATTGGGGGGGCGCTATCCCCTGCCCCCGGTAGGCTATCGGCCCGTGGGTAGTGGCATCTGAAAGGGGGCCTCAGAGTCTACCACGGTCCCGAGTTTGAAGTCACTGGGTCTCGGCCTCGGCGAGATATAGCCGTTCAAAATTTCGAACTTTGGGGGGCGCTATCCCCGGCTGTCGGGGGGCCATCGGCCCATGGGTGGCGGCGTCTGATAGGGGGTCTCAGGGTCTACCGCGGTCCCAAGTTTGAAGTCCCTGGGTCTCGGCCTAGGAGAGATATAGCCATTCAAAATTTCTAACTTTGGGGGGCGCTATCCCCGGCCACCGGGGGGCTGTCGGCTCGGGGGTGGCGGCTTCCGAGAGGGGACGATGGGCCCTAACAACGATCCGAGTTTCAAGTCCGTAGGCCCCGGCGTTCCCCAGCGGGCCCCGGTCGAACTTCCAACCACCCCCTCTCCAGTGGCCATGCCCAGGATGGTGCGCCTTTCCCGGGTAGAGCTCCGATTCCGCCCGCGACCCCGGAGGTCGGCCCGATAGAGGATGCTGTTTTTACCCGCCGTCGGGGTGATGACAAAAGTGCTTCACAGGCTGAGCTCCAGGGGCTTTTTCAAGCGACCCAGGCCCAACGTGGCCTCCCTCTCCTGGGCATGAGAGTGAGATAGCGCCCCCTACTCCGGTTCTCATTAAACGTGGAGGCTGAGCTCCAGGGTCTTTTTCGAGCGACCCAGGCCCAACGTGGCCTAACCCTCTCGGGCATGAGGGTGAGATGGCGCCCCCTACTCTGGTTCTCCGTAACCTTGGAGGCTGAGCTCCAGGGGCTTTTTCGAGCGACCCAGGCCCAGCGTGGCCTCCCACTCCTGGGCAAGAGAGTGAGATGGCGCCCCCTACTCTGGTTCTCCGTAACCATGGAGGCTGAGCTCCAGGGGCTTTTTCGAGCGACCCAGGCCCTGCGTGGCCTAACCTTCTCGGGCACGAGGGTGAGATGGCGCCCCCTACTCTGGTTCTACGTATCCTTGGAGGCTGAGCTCCAGGGGCTTTTTCAAGCGACCCAGGTCCAACATGGCCTCCCTCTCCTGGGCATGAGAGTGAGATAGCGCCCCCTACTCCGGTTCTCATTAAACGTGGAGGCTGAGCTCCAGGGTCTTTTTCGAGCGACCCAGGCCCAACGTGGCCTAACCTTCTCGGGCACGAGGGTGAGATGGCGCCCCCTACTCTGGTTCTCCGTATCCTTGGAGGCTGAGCTCCAGGGGCTTTTTCAAGCGACCCAGGTCCAACATGGCCTCCCTCTCCTGGGCATGAGAGTGAGATAGCGCCCCCTACTCCGGTTCTCATTAAACGTGGAGGCGAGCTCCAGGGTCTTTTTCGAGCGACCCAGGCCCAACGTGGCCTAACCCTCTCGGGCATGAGGGTGAGATGGCGCCCCCTACTCTGATTCTCCGAAACCTTGGAGGCTGAGCTCCAGGGTCTTTTCCGAGCGACCCAGGCCCAGTGTGGCCTCCCTCTCCTGGGCAAGATATTGAGATGGCGCCCCCTACTCCGGTTCTCTATAACCATGGAGGCTGAGCTCCAGGGGCTTTTTCGAGCGACCCAGGCCCTGCGTGGCCTAACCTTCTCGGGCACGAGGGTGAGATGGCGCCCCCTACTCTGGTTCTCCGTATCCTTGGAGGCTGAGCTCCAGGGGCTTTTTCAAGCGACCCAGGCCCAGCGTGGCCTCCCTCTCCTGGGCAAGATATTGAGATGGCGCCCCCTACTCCGGTTCTCTATAACCATGGAGGCTGAGCTCCAGGGGCTTTTTCGAGCGACCCAGGCCCTGCGTGGCCTAACCTTCTCGGGCACGAGGGTGAGATGGCGCCCCCTACTCTGGTTCTCCGTATCCTTGGAGGCTGAGCTCCAGGGGCTTTTTCTAGCGACCCAGGTACAACATGGCCTCCCTCTCCTGGGCATGAGAGTGAGATGGCGCCCCCTACTCGGGTTCTCCGTAACCTTGGAGGCTGAGCTCCAGGGACTTTTTTCAAGCGACCCAGGCCCAACGTGGCCTCCCTCTCCTGGGCATGAGAGTGAGATTGCGCCCCCTACTCCGGTTCTCATTAAACGTGGAGGCTGAGCTCCAGGGTCTTTTCCGAGCGACCCAGGCCCAGCGTGGCCTCCCTCTCCTGGGCAAGAGATTGAGATGGCGCCCCCTACTCCGGTTCTCTATAACCATGGAGGCTGAGCTCCAGGGGCTTTTTCGAGCGACCCAGGCCCTGCGTGGCCTAACCTTCTCGGGCACGAGGGTGAGATGGCGCCCCCTACTCTGGTTCTCCGTAACCATGGAGGCTGAGCTCCAGGGGCTTTTTCGAGTGACCCAGGCCCTGCGTGGCCTAACCTTCTCGGGCACGAGGGTGAGATGGCGCCCCCTACTCTGGTTCTACGTATCCTTGGAGGCTGAGCTCCAGGGGCTTTTTCAAGCGACCCAGGTCCAACATGGCCTCCCTCTCCTGGGCATGAGAGTGAGATAGCGCCCCCTACTCCGGTTCTCATTAAACGTGGAGGCTGAGCTCCAGGGTCTTTTTCGAGCGACCCAGGCCCAACGTGGCCTAACCTTCTCGGGCACGAGGGTGAGATGGCGCCCCCTACTCTGGTTCTCCGTATCCTTGGAGGCTGAGCTCCAGGGGCTTTTTCAAGCGACCCAGGTCCAACATGGCCTCCCTCTCCTGGGCATGAGAGTGAGATAGCGCCCCCTACTCCGGTTCTCATTAAACGTGGAGGCGAGCTCCAGGGTCTTTTTCGAGCGACCCAGGCCCAACGTGGCCTAACCCTCTCGGGCATGAGGGTGAGATGGCGCCCCCTACTCTGATTCTCCGAAACCTTGGAGGCTGAGCTCCAGGGTCTTTTCCGAGCGACCCAGGCCCAGTGTGGCCTCCCTCTCCTGGGCAAGATATTGAGATGGCGCCCCCTACTCCGGTTCTCTATAACCATGGAGGCTGAGCTCCAGGGGCTTTTTCGAGCGACCCAGGCCCTGCGTGGCCTAACCTTCTCGGGCACGAGGGTGAGATGGCGCCCCCTACTCTGGTTCTCCGTATCCTTGGAGGCTGAGCTCCAGGGGCTTTTTCTAGCGACCCAGGTACAACATGGCCTCCCTCTCCTGGGCATGAGAGTGAGATGGCGCCCCCTACTCGGGTTCTCCGTAACCTTGGAGGCT
The DNA here is from genome assembly GCF_023724105.1 of Carassius gibelio. NCBI lineage: Eukaryota > Metazoa > Chordata > Actinopteri > Cypriniformes > Cyprinidae > Carassius > Carassius gibelio. The sequence goes on along the minus strand of NC_068388.1, from coordinate 26,840,161 downwards.
GAGCTCCAGGGACTTTTTTCAAGCGACCCAGGCCCAACGTGGCCTCCCTCTCCTGGGCAAGAGAGTGAGATGGCGCCCCCTACTCTGGTTCTCCGTAACCTTGGAGGCTGAGCTCCAGGGACTTTTTTCAAGCGACCCAGGCCCAACGTGGCCTCCCTCTCCTGGGCATGAGAGTGAGATTGCGCCCCCTACTCCGGTTCTCATTAAACGTGGAGGCTGAGCTCCAGGGTCTTTTCCGAGCGACCCAGGCCCAGCGTGGCCTCCCTCTCCTGGGCAAGAGATTGAGATGGCGCCCCCTACTCCGGTTCTCTATAACCATGGAGGCTAAGCTCCAGGGGCTTTTTCGAGCGACCCAGGCCCAGCGTGGCCTAACCCTCTCGAGCACGAGAGTGCGATGGTGTCCCCTATCCGGGTTTTCCGTAACCTTGGAGGCTGAGCTCCAGGGACTTTTTCGAGTGACCCAGGGCCCAGCGTGGCCTTACCCTCTAGGGCATGAGGGTGAGATGGAGCCCCCTACTCCGGTTCTCATTAAACGTGGAGGCTAAGATCCAGGGGCTTTTTCCAAGCGACCTAGGCCCAATGTGGCCTCACCCTCTTGGGCATGAGAGTGAGATGGCTCCCCCTAATCTGGTTCTCTGTAAATTTGAAGGTTTAGCTCCAGGGGCTATTTCGAGTGACCCAGGCACAGCGTGGCCTCCCTCTCCTGGGTATGAGGGTGAGATGGCACCCCCTACTCCGGTTCTCAGGTCGCTGGGTGACCAGTGGCAGGTCATAGGCTCCGGGGCCTCTTCGGTGGGAGACCTATCCGACCGGCCCTCGCCCTCATCGGCCTCACTCGGCAAGTCGGAGGCCCTGGAGGAATTCGGTGTTTAAAAAAATGACCAAGTCGAAGATGCGGGCCTTGGCCAGACATCCACCCTCCCCAAGGCTCCAGGGCAGGCCGGGAAAGGCGTCTCAGACCCGGCCACCGTCAAGATTCGCCCGCGACTCCGGAGGTCGGCCCGATAGGGGATGGCATTTTTACGTGCCGTCGCGATGTCGGCGAACGCGTCATTTTGTGGACTTAGGTTCTGGCGCGTATCGCAAGAGAACGGATCGAGTGGAGCACGTTGCGGGCCCGATCTAGGACCCTGCCTGGCCGCTGGCCGTTATGGGCGGGTGCGCCTAGGTGGCACGGTGAGTGGAAGTTACGGTTTCGATGAGGGCGACACACCGTGTCCAGCACATGCTCGCATGAGACGGGGGCCCGACCCCCACTTTCTCGGGAGACTCAGAAGGCCGGTCTATCATAAGGGTCCAACACCGGCGGTCGGAGAGGAGGCGTGAGGTGGGTGGTCGGCTCCGTCGACCCTCCCCTGCCCTCCTCCTGTCCACGCGAAGCACACTTTTCCCGGTTACGGCCTCGATCAGTGGCCAGCCACCCCCATAACCCCCGAGTGGGGGAGGTCGCCGCACGTCGCCCTATGAGCGGCCGCGCCGCGTGGGTTCCGCCCCCAGGGTGCGACACCCACCGCGGAGTGAGACCCGTGTGTAGGAAACAAGCGCGCTGCGGTTGTCCAACCCACACCCCCTCCTGTGGGCTACCAGGTTGATCCTGTCAGTAACATATGCTTGTCTCAAAGATTAAGCTGTACAGGTCTAAGTACAAACAGCTGGTACAGTGAAACTGCGAATGGCTCATTAAATCAGTTATGCTCCCTTTGATCGCTCCACCCGGCACTTGGATAACTGTGGCAATTCCAGAGCTAATACATGCAAACGAGCGCCAACCCTCCCTCACGGGTGGGGACGCGTGCATTTATCAGATCCAAAACCCATCCGGGTCGGGGATCCGTCCCCGCCCTGGTCTATTTGGTGACTCTAGATAACCTTGGGCCGATCACATGCCCCCTGCGGTGGTGATGACTCTTTTGAATATGTGCCCAATCAACTTTTGATAAATACTTTAGGCGCCTACCATGGTGACCACGGGTAACGGAGGAATCAGGGTTCGATTCTGCAGAGGGAGCCTGAGAAATGACTACCACATCCAAGGAAGGCACAAGGCACATCCAAGGAAGGCACCAGGCACGCAAATTACCCATTTTCAACTTTGAGAGGTGGTGATAAAAAATAACAGGCTCTTTTGAGGCTCTGTAATTGAAATATCTGTATCCTAAACGCATGTGAGTGGACCCTCGGGTATGCCCTCCCCCTGGGACTTTGAACTGAGGTGGTACACCTGTCAAACTGTAACACAGGTGTCCTGAAGTGAGCTCATGGAGAGAAAACCTCCCATGGAAGATAAGAGCAAAAGTTCACTTGATCTTGATTTTCAGTATGAGACCGGATCGTGAAAGCGGGCCTCACGATCCTTTTGGCTTTACAAGTGTTAAGCAGAAGTTTGTGGAGAACCCAGTGCTTAAATGACCCGTAGACGACCTGATTCTGGGTCAGGGTTTCGTGTGTGGCAGAGCAGCTCACTTGCTGCGATCCATTGAAAGTCAACCCTCGATTCAAGTTTTTTGTCGGCCGAGGAAGAGGCCCAACCGGTGCGACCTCGGTTCGACACCCCCGCCGGCGTCCCGGGGGTACCAGTGGCCGGGGCGGACGATGGGATGATACGAAGAAGTCGATGGGGGGTGACCAGTGGCGAGGGGTTCCTCTCCCGGAGGCGGCCCGCAGGGTGGAGCGTCGAAAGCGGTGAGAGTGCGGCGCCAGACTCTCCATCCAGACCCTGGAGGTCCCAGGGCAAGACGGCCAAAACCTAAGTCGATGAGGGGTGACCAGTGGCAAAACCCTAGTGGCCCACTGGGCCTACCGAGCGCGACCGCCCCCCGTGCCCTGGAGCGGTCCGGTGCCCGAGTTATAAGGGTACAGATCCTAACATTCTTTGGGGGGAGCTATACCCGGGCCCCTGGGGAGCATTGGCTCCGGGGAGGTGGCGTCTGAAGGCGGGCCTCGGGGTGTACCTCGGTCCCGAGTTTGAAGTGCCTGGGGCTCGGCCTAGGCGAGATACAGCCTTTCAAAATTTCTCCTTCGGTGGCCTCTACCTCTGGCCCCCTGGGGTGCATCGGCTCTGGGGTGGCGGCGTCTGATAGGGGGCTACGGGGTCTATCATCGACCCCAGTTTGAAGTCCCTGGGTCTCGGCCACGGCGAGATACAGCCGTTCAAAATTTCTCCCTCGGTGTGTCTATCTCCGGCCCCCGGGGGTCCATCGGCTCTGTGCTGGCGGCGTCTGATAGAGAGCTGCATGGTCTATCATCGACCCGAGTTTGAAGTCCCTGGGTCTCGGCGAGATTTAGCCATTCAAAATTTCTCATCCGGTGGGTGCTATCACCAGCCCCGTGGGGTCCATCGGCTCGGGGGAGGCGGTGTCTGACGGGGGCCTCGAGGTCTACCTTGGTCCCGGGTTGGAAGTCCCTGGGCCTCAGCGAGAATTTCCAACCCCTCCCTCGCCGGCGGCTTTGCCCAGGACGGTGCCCCTTTCCCGGGTAAGGCTATGATCTCGCCCGCAACACGGTCTCTCGCCGTTATCTCCGCAGTGCGGGGGTCCCAGGGGCTGAATCTCGGGGGACACATAGTGGGCCTTGGGGCCTACCGAACGCCCTCACCCCCGAGTCCCTGGGCAGTCCAGTGCCTCAGTAACGAGGGCACAAATCCTGAAGATTGGGGGGGCCATATCTCGACCTCCCCAGGGGTTGGGGACCTGGAGCCAGTGGCATCGGATAGAGGTCTCCAGTGTATAATTTTGCTCTGAGTTTGATGGAGTTTGCCCCTGTTTCGTGGGAGTTACAGACTGTCGAATCTTGGGACCCTTTGCCTTTGGGGGTCCGTGACTCCGGCCCGAGGGGTCTATCAACTCGGAGGAGGTGGCGCTAGAGAGGCCCCGTCGAGGGCTATCACGGAGCCGAGCCTCAGGTCTCTAGGTCTCCCCCGTCCTTCCGTTTGACCACCAAAAATACAGGGGGGCCATTTCTCTGGCCCCCGGGGGGGTGGGGCCTCGGGGCGGGTGGCGTTCGGTAGGTCTCCTGGGAAAGTTTGAGATGATGAACTAAAGAATGTGAGAAAGTTCAGGCTTTTATAGGTTATCCATTGGGTGGTGCTTTGACAAATGCATGTAGCTACTGGTTTGCAAATGTAAAAAAAAGGAATGTGGACCAACAAATCCCGCATTCGTTTAAACAGTTTTAATTTGTGTTTTATTGGCTAAAATAATTTAATAAATCAGTTCCTGAAACATTCAGCAGTTTACCTTTAAGAATTTTGTGTCCGAAAATGAACTTGACGCTTCACAAACGTCGGGAAGGAGAAGCGCGGATGTGAACTCTATGAAGTATATAATCTGTGATGTTGATGTTATTAACACAGGTGTTCATGTGACCTCAGCATCCTCTAACAGAACGCTCCTTCTCTGAGTCACGCGTTGGATCATGCCGCTGATCTGAGTATCGATCAGACTGATGTTCTATCTATCTATCTATCTATCTATCTATCTATCTATCTATCTATCTATCTATCTATCTGTCTATCTGTCTATCTATCTATACGGAAGTTCTAAGCGGCCATGCATTATAATGTTTTTCCTTTTTGTTTTCTCGTTATAACGACTTAATTTTCTCTAAGAATTTAAAAAACTGCACCAGCAGGGGGCACCTGACCATAACTGATGGGGTGTTGTACACTGTCCACTTTACTGTATGCAGACTTTCCTCATGATGGATATATTATAATCTGTGCAGTCTTGTTCATTACTGACTTTTAATTAATTCATAAATGTTAACTGCTTGAATCAATATGATTACTTTGTGTATTTAGTTCTTGCTAGATGCACGAGTTTCACCAACGCGTTCTGTATCATAAAATAACTGCTTATCAAAACCAAGGTTGACGTCACTGTATTCTGTTTGCGACTATATCTTTATTTGTGCTTCTTTTAGGCACGTGATTGTTAGTTAATAAGCGGAGATGTTCTGTTTATCTACAGTAGGACGGGATTTAACGATGTAGGCTATTTGTGATGTGCTTCTTTTCCTGATTATTAATCTTTATTTTTAACCATATTGATGAGAAATGTGATTTATATGTAAAGTGTATAGGCAAATTTAATTCAGTTTTGTTCTATAATGTTGTAATCGTTTTTTACACACACACACACACACACACACACACACACACACACACACACACACACACAGTAAACGTACACATGAACGCTCTTTTCAAACAGAAGCTTGTAACGCACATGATATCTGTCATAGCATATGATGACTACTAAAAATGACAAATTATATATAATTTTATTTCAAATAAAGGGAAAATTACATACATACATAAATACACACACACACACACACACACACACACACACACACACACACACATATATATATATATATATATATATATATATATATATATATATATATATATATATATATATATATGTGTATATATATATATTTTTTTTTTTTCTTTTCTTTTTTTTGATAATGTCGGACTTTAGGAGAGCATTAATACTCGGACATTAAAAAAAAAAAAAAAAAAAAACATTAAAGTAAATCTCTCTAAACTTACAGAAAATACCGAATGTCAATAAAAGACTTGTGATGAGGGGAAACAAACAGATGTCCTGTGTATCGATAGGAAACGCCACCCGAGGGCGCACTTTCCCGCGCATTATCAATATAATAATTCTTTAGCTAATATTTCAGTATGCTTCCTGTGAGATGATCATAGCTTTATCATCTCTCACAATTTCATTAGTAGAAGAGTTCTGTTCTTGCCTTAATATCATAATTGTAATGGCAAAAAGCAATTCACTTTTAATTAAGTGATGCTGTTTTTGTATTAAAGTTTATTTTATTTTTACATTAAATACCCCATGATTGTGTAAGACTAATTTCATGGTATGAATTATTGATAAATTATCAATAATATTTATATAAAGTTATATTTGCAAAATGTATTATTTTCCTCTTATTTGTTTTTCATTATCATATAAATGTGTAAAAGAAGTGGTTAATTTTTTCTCAGTAATTTGTCAGATCACAAGTGAAATTCTACGTTTAAGCTCCAAATCATCAAATGCTCATCAGAGCAATGTTTCATTCTGAA
>NC_068388.1:26810508-26833564 GCF_023724105.1 Carassius gibelio | reverse complement strand
TAGCTTTTGCAAATGCACGTCTGCTATATGAATGAAAAAGAAATCACTGAGTCATGCAAGAACTGGCTATAAACTTTTTGGGAGATGATCAATACCCCGTGCCCTAAAGACCGGGAAATGTTTGACAAACTACTTTCTTTCATGATTTGCCATACTTTTTAATAATACGCTAGAGTAACAGGGAAGGAGAATATATTATTGGACAAAATATATGCATGCTCCCCTACCAATAAGATGTTAGCAGTATTTTCCCACAACAGAAAAACTGTACATTTTAAGACTCTTCTGCTCCCCAAGGATGCTTAAAAAAAAGAAAAACATTATATATATATATTAGTAAAAACAGTAATATTATGAAATATTTTTACAATTTCAGATAAATGTTTTCTATTTGAATATATGGTAAAGTGTAATTTATTTCTGTGATGCTCCGCTGTATTTTCAGCATCATTCCTCCAGTCTTCAGTGTCACATGATCTTCAGAAATCAGAATAATATATTGTTTTTCTTCTAATTATTATCAATGTTGAAAACAGTTATGCTGCACGATATTTTTGTGGAAACTGTGATGCACTTTATTTTTTTAAGATTCTTTGATGAATAGAAAGAAGAACAGCATTTAATTCAAAAAAATGTAACATTATAAATGTCTTTACTCTTTATCGATTTAAGGCATCCTCTGAATAAAAATATAACATTTCTACCTTACTGTAAAACAGACTTTTGAATGGTACTGTAGCGATCAAAAAAGGTACAACCGCAAAAAGGAACCGCCCCAGTGACAGCTTTTGTACCTTTATTTCTGAGAGAGAAAAACAAGTTAACTAATATCTGGAGAAAGAGACACGGACAGAGCAAACATTTGATTTTTACTAAAGTCTCACACTGTCCATGTGGACCAGATTCAGTTAGACTGGACCAATCAGCAGATGCATTAAGTATTTATTTCGCTTCTCGTTTTATGCACAATTCCATGCATCTAGAAGTGATTTTCCCTGTTTCATGCGACTCCCAACTGTGAGGCACTCACCGAGAAGCGCCTGTCTAAAGCGGACAGGATGAAGTCTGGAAAAGTGAGTTGTGAGATGTTTGGCGAGGTTATTAGATCTACAGGAGCGAGCTCAGATTACATTGAGACGCATGGAAACCCACACCATAATGAGCCAGCCATAATGAGAGGCCGAGAGTCGGATTGTCTGCGGACTCAATGAAAGAGATCAGAAGGTATTGTGCTGCTTTCTGAGAAGAGGAAAGGAGACGCAAAATAGAAGCTGGGTAACTTCACCTGCTGAAATCATCAGGACGTTCCTCTCAGTGAAACGCTGAATGAGAAAGTGAATTACGGGTGGAGGAAACACATACTAGAAAATAGACAGGCTGCAGTAAAAATAGAGCAAAAACATGAGAGCATTACAGTGATTTTACCACAGGTTAAAGGTGATTGTGCAAAATAATATGATGCCTAATAAATATGAATAAAAAAAGTAATACTACACTTATTATCAGCGGCATTAACACTATTATTATTAACATAAAAACAACACAATGTTCCTTTTCCAAATGTAGGATATATCATACGAGGTTGTGCACAATTCAGTCGATTTGAAAATGCTTTTACATTCAAATAAAGGGTTATTTCTGTGCACATCATTCACTTCTGGATAAAATATAAGACCATATTGCATAACAATGCTTCACCAAGTGTAAAAATCCATCCCTTGTTGTTTCTTACGTCAAAATCCTCCCACATATTTCTTTTAAAGCCGTTTTGATCTGAGCAGTTTTACTCTTTACAGTTTTCAGCCAATCACAACACACTGGATAGCTGGCCAATCAGAGCACACCTCGCTTTTCATACTGATGAGCTTTGGTAAAATCAACATTTTCAGAAAGGCGGGCTATAGAGGAGAAACAATAATGTACAGTATGTGGAAAATAATGCGTTTTTTAACCTTAAACTGCATAAACATGATAAACATCATATGAACCCATTAACCGCTGGACTGGAGTGGTGTGGATTATTGTGATGTTTTTATCAGCTGTTTGGACTCTCATTCTGACGGCACCCATTCACTGCAGAGCAACCATTGGCCAGCAAATGATGCAATGCTACATTTCTCCAAAATCTTATGATGAAACCAACTCGTCTACATCTTGGATGTCCTGACGGTGAGCACATTTTCAGCAAATTAAATTTTTGTGGTAAACTTGTTCCTTAAAATCACTGTTTGAAACAGAGCTGGTGTCATTCCAGACATGAGACAAATAAGCAAAGATCATGACTTATGAAACCGGACTCAATGTCAGATCAGTGTGTGATAACACACAGGGTCAAAGTTCAACAATGTCAGACACAAACCTTCCAGCAGAGGGGGTGTGAGAACAAACACACACACACACACACACACACGCAGAGATACTTTACACACACATGCATTTGTGGTTTACGGGGACTCTCCATAGGCGTAATGGTTTTTATACTGTACAAACTTTATTTTCTATTGACCTGCACCAACTCTACACCTAAACCTACCACTCACAGAAAACTACTGGCATTTTATATACATATATATTTAGGGTTGATGTAGGTTTGGACGATAGTATATTTAGTCATTTTATAGTCTTATATAAAAGTACATGTCTTTGCAGGGTCTGATTTAAGGACCCCACCAAGTCAAACTTTTCTTATTTTACTTTGTGTGGTCTTTTGGTCCTGACAAAAACAAGTTCACACACACAGGACTGGGTCAATGGAACGACACACACTGCCGCACTGATGACCTCTCACCGTCTCCAAGGGGAAATGGTTCATCACACACACATACTGTACACACACACCCTTCACATGCACAAAACACAGCCGCACCAAACGATCTTTACAGCCAACAGAGATACACAAGACATCACAAAAGGGCTCTAGAATAACTTTTTGCACTGGTTGCACTGTAACTTTTGTGCTGGAGCACCTAAGAATAAAGTTACAGTAGGTGCACCCAAATTTCTGACCGCATCGCATTTAACACCGCAGTTTTATAAGTTCACTTCTTTTTTAATTGCTGTCCATATAAGCAATATTGACTTGTAAATGATTAACTAACAATCTGGTCAACAATGTTCTTTATTTGAAGCACAACTCTACAAGAAAGGTAACTTACTGAAAAAGTGTTGGTGCTTAAAGTGCTTCGCTGAGCTGAAAATTAAACTTAAATCATCTCTCGATAAATGAAATAAAAAGAAAATCTAAATAAAGTGTTTTAAGGGCTTTAAGTTTTTGTCAGCGGCAGACAGTGAGCCTATGTTTGATCAATTTAGCCTTCTCAAATCATCACGGCTTGCCTAAAATAAAATCTATAGATAAAAAACAGCATATAACAATGTTTAAACGTTAAACCTAGATAACTGTGTGCCTTAGGCCTATCCAATTGTTGTGTGGAGATGCTTTGCAGGACATGGAGGTGCCAGCGTGATCACTTGCATTTTTTTCAGTGAATACGCCGTCATTTTTGCTCATAAGAGTAATACATCATTCGTAGCTGCTGAGGGGTCTAGTTTTATTTCATCAAAAAATGTTGTGCTTTTATAAATTAAAGAAAAAATACATGATGCTCTTTTCGCCGTGTGAACATAGCCTAAATTAAGGATTATACAGTATAAAACCTTTAAAAAAAATCTGATGAGAAATGAACTACCAACTAAACATCTGAAACGTTTAAACTCTGCAGTTATAATGTGTTTGCATGAGAGCTCTCTCTCCGGCAGATCTCTCCTGGGACTCTGTGCATGCGGCCGAAGCCCCATAATCAGACACTGGATTGATGGTAAAGAGCATCCGTATACAAACGTCCACATCAAGGCCAGATCTTTTATTGTTGTTTTATTTTGGAGTATAAACACGACTCGCTCGCACAAACAGACTCCATGGCAACCATCTGACCAATTACAATCAGACAATTAAAAGCTCAAACTGCTAAAGTGAGTTTTGTTTTTCTCCCTACATCATTACTTCAGCAAACCAACCTAAACTTCCCGTCACTAGAAGTGTTTGCCAAGTCAACAATCTCTATAACTGGGGTTTAGGTTCGCTCAAACTACTGACCCCAAGTCAGTGTTATTTTAGCATCATAGAATCAATAAAAACTAAAATAGTATCTGAATAAGTTTTTTTTTTTTTTTTTTTTTATAATTTTTGCTTTTTATTTGTTATTTTAATACATAAAAGTTAAACATCATAAAATAAAATTCACATTTTATTACATTAAGAAATAATATAAAATAGCAATAAATAAAATCTTTAAATCTAATAATTGAATTTAATGGTATACAGAAAAGAAATAAAAAATAAAAGTATAAAATTATAGTATAGAAATGATAGTGCCATTCATTATAAACAATACTTTTGTGTGCTTGACGTTAATTGCATTATATGAAGTCATATGATGCTGAATGCATTATTTCATTAAGTCGCTTTGAAATATAAGATTCAGATGATAGAAAAAAAGCTAATAAGAAAATATGCAAGGACTTTCATTTGTGAAACTCTAAATCATCCTATCTTTTTCAAGACATAAATTGCATAGATTGAAATCTGAATCCTGCATGTTCTACTGGTAATTTCATTTTCATTTTCATTTTGCACCAAACGTTGCACAAATGATTGGAAAATGTAAATGTAAATACAGAAATGCATTGCCATTTTACATATTGCATTGTCATTTTGCATATTACATCCCAAATTGAGTAATGCTACCCATATGCTTCCATACTACTGTGTCTCTGTGTGAATGAATGAATGGCAGAGATGTGCGGGTTTGTTTACTACATAGACTGAAGCAAGGACATCACTAGGATTGGATGCCAAGGGGGGGCTTAGCCTCCAGAGTATTTGGAACTTGAGTTAGCAAAATCTTTGCACTCACATACAAGCATGTGTGTGTATTTATATATATATAGAATAATTATACACAGTCAGAGTACACACACATTTATTATGTAAATACCAACTTTTATTTTGGATGCGATTAATCATGATTATTCATAAAAAAAAGTAAAATTTCTTTAACCGCCCCAACCCGACCCGCGGGTTATGAGGCGGCCTATAATAATTCATCAAACTGCCCAGCTATTTCACTTCAGCACCTCAGACGTACATTGTCTGCAGATATAAAGTATTTCATTGCACTTTAACAAGTAATCTGAACGGCCTATATATGTGTATGAGTTTAATGGGACAGTTATGTTAGAGTGCATCTCATTCTGGTTTCTGTGACCGTGCTTGGGCTCGTCATGAAGCGCGCGGTATGGAGGCCTAACGATGGCCTAAAACAGGCCTAACGATGTCCCTGGACTGAAGCGTGTGACGCTTGCAGTAATTTGCCATCTCAGTGAGGACATAAATACATAAACAACATCACCAGAACTGTTCTGAGTCATTTCACAAGCATTGTACCGTTTCATTTGAGTAAAACCAGGGTCCGTTTAAAGGTATTCATGGCAACCCTTCAAAATAAAAGTTCATTTTTACATAAAGGCATTGTGCCAGAAATATTACTATTATTTAGCAGAATGTATGTGATACTGCTACTGCTGTTGAAAAAATTCATAAAACTTTATTTTTTAAAGAAATAAAGCACACAATATTTCTTCCATGTTTTAATTTTAATAGCAAATCCCCTTTATTTACATAAAAATATAATGTGTTTCAATTTCATTAATTAAAAGACAAATTAAATTTGGGGGAAACTTGTTTACGTTTTTTTATAATTATATTACTTGTAAAAAAAAAATTTAACAATTGTAAATAAGTATAAAGAATGGCATTGGTTTTATTTTTAGTTATGATATTTGTTTTTTATTTTTGTGTTTTGCTTTGGTACCGAAATTGGTAACGAGAACCATGGATTTTCACTGGTATCGGTACCGAATACTGAAATTTTGGTACCGTGACAACACTAATCAGAATTTCATTGCATTAGATGCAAAATATCAACAAATGCTACAGGATCTTTTCTCCAAACTAAGGGCCATTTACAGAGAAGGTGTTTTTCCAAGGTGCTACTTTTGTAAACAGATGTGTATGAATGTTGAGCTTGTGTCCTGCTTCTTCTGAAGCACACATGTGCTGATAAGAACTTCAACTATCACATGCAGCGTCACTCAACGACAGATCCAGAACAGTGGACCAATCAGAAGACCCCGGAGGCGGGACAAGCGTTGCAAAGCTTTGTTTAAAGTAGCAAGTTGGCATGGCAACGGTTTTATTTGACAGCAACATGGTGTAGGAGGCAATGTTATTTCCGTTGTTGCATCACGTCTCAAAAGTGCGTCTCGAGATCCTCATGCTTTCATATTTTAATGCAACCACATTCAATCATTTTAAAAAGGGAAGGTTCAGATACTTAAGTATGAAACATTGTTTTGATGTAAACATCCAGATATATCAAATGTACTGATTTGTTGAGACACACACTCATGGAGAAGTGAGCGTCAGGAATGCTCTCCCAGAGTAAACACTGCTGCGTCACGCTTTGATGTCTGGAGTCTCTCTCTCTAACACTAAACCCTCTTCATCGCTGCCATGAGCCCAACAGACAACAAGAGGAGAAACACAGCTCACACGATGGGAGACAATAATGCCTACAGTAACAATCTCACACACACAGTCAGCCGCACAGTCACACCTGCAACAGGCGCCCAGTTCACACACACACACACACACACACACACACACACACACACACACACACACACACACACACACACACAGAGAGCGGCCAGCACCATCCCATAATGATCATGACCACTCTATCAATGCTGGAACATTACAGGACATGATTCAGGTAAGCAGAGGAGTGAGTGTATGTGTGTGTGTTTGTGTGTGCTCTTTTTTTTGTGACATTTCAGGACACAACTCTGTATAATGTCATGGGTATGACACAGGTATTACAAGGAGAGGGTGACTTATGAGGACATAACCCATGTCCCCATTTTTCAAAACACTTATAAATCATACAGAATGAGTTTTTTTGAGAAAGTAAAAATGCACAAAAAGTTTCCTGTGAGGGTTAGGGTTAGGTGTAGGGTTGGTGAAGGGCCATAGAATATACAGTTTCTACAGTATAAAAACCATTACACCTATGGGATGAACACACTTTACACAAAAACAAACGTGTGTGTGTGTGTGTGTGTGTGTCACCTTGCAGCATTTGAGCTCCAACCTGAACCTCAGGACACGATCAACAACAGAAGAAAATGGAAAATACCGTCTAAAATGCAACTTGCTCAAAATTTCTATCATATTTGTGATCACGCTTACACACCAATATTTAGGAAAACGGCACTGATATGACTTAACTACAAATATAAAAACAATTTACTGCATTTTGCAGACTCTTTTATCCAAAGCCACTTACAGTGCACTCAGGCTAACCTTTTTTTGACCAGTATCTGTATTCACTGGGAATCGAACCCACAACCTTTTGCATCGATAACACAATGCTCTACCACTGAGCCAACGTGTTGTTTTTGTTTTGTTTTTTGCAAAGTGTGTGAAATCCACACGCGTCATTTAAACAACAACTAGGATATTATTGCAGATGACAAATATTGCACACGTCTAATTCTCATTCATGCCGTTTGGATTCCAAAGCTTTTCTGGGCTGTAAAGCGTGTGACAGAGCGTCACAGAGAGCTGCGGTCGCGCTGGACACACACCAGCTTCAACAGGCCTCTGTTTTCACAGCATGGTGCCACCTCGCTCCAAACAGAGACACGGCGCCTCCTCTTCAGCAGCAGACAGAAAAACACAAGAGGAAAAAATAAAGCATCGCTCCATCTTCATTTGTGTCACGGGCCGCTCTGGGCCGGCGTTCCCAAACCCCATCAGAGGCGCAGGGGGAAGTCATCAGCATGAAAATCCCCTCCGCACCCACAGCTCCACATCATCCCGCTTTAAAGTGTATTTTTGACATAATTACAGAAGAGGGCGAAGCGTCTTGAGTCATGATCCGGGCCCGGAACCATCGTCCTCGCCGGCTACAAACACATAAACACAGGCCTGCGTCCCTCAAACACACACCACCAGCGCCTTCTGCTCCAGATCCAGACGCTTGATGTTTTCAGCCCTCGCTCCTCCTCTTCTCTTCCTCCTCCTCCTCTTCTCTCGGAGGGATTGAAACAAGAGTAATTTAACAAGTCTCCCAAAACGTCAAATCTGAGATGAGAGAAAAACATCTTTGGCTATTTGACAAAAACAATTCGGCTTGTTACTTTTAAGAATTTGTAAGAGATTGAGTCTCAGACAGGTGTCAAAACAAAAAAATGCAATGGGTTTACGTCTTGCATACACTGTATAACGTTCAAAACTTTAACGAAGGATGCGTTAAATTGATCAAAAGTGACAGTAAATGCTAAATAAATGCTCTTCTTTTGGACGGTCATTAAAATATTGTGCAGCACAACTGTTTTCAACACAGTAAATGAGCAGTAAATCATCATATTATTCTGATTTCTGAAGATCATGTGACACTGAAGACTGGAGGAACGATGCTGAAAATAGAGCGGAGCATCACAGAAATAAATTATATTTTCACAGATATTTGCATAGAGAACAGCTGTTTGAAGTTGCAATAATATTTCACAATTTTACTGTCCTTTTAATCAAGATCGGTGAGGAGAAGAGACTGCTTTAAAAACATTTAACCCATTGAGATTTCTTTCTTTTAACAGCCTGCTGGCTTTTAATATGTATTTTGCCGTATTGCTTTAACAGAGATCTTCTGCTTCTGCTGTTTGAGGAGCATCAGTGAGGAAATATACACGGTTTACAAATCTTGGGATAAACCAGAGTGACTTCATGATTACAACGACTAGAAATCTGAGACGCATGACAGAAGCAGGCCAGGACGCCTTGCACGGGGCTCCTCAACTCATTTCCTTCTGGCATCTGTTTTTCAATCTCCACATCTTCACTCTGGATTTCCATCACAGCTGATGAATCCATTAGAGATTTATCACATGGGGTCATTTCTTCTTAGGAACACAACCGAACTTAGCATTAAAAAGGATCCTCACTGTCAAACATGAGCAACTTATGAACAAATCACTCTTAAATATAAGACTCACTGGGAAATGTCCTGAAAAATACAAGCCTAATGTAACTTTTTGGCGGATCTTAAAGGAGCAATTACATACATCATTTCTGTACAATAAAAGTGCACAGTATTTTCTTGAGCTCTAAACATTATTATGAACATGGTCTGCTTTTGCAATGAAAAAGAGAACAAGTGAAAATAAGCAAATAAAAAATAAATTAATAAACAGAGACGAATAAAAAGAAAAATGACAAATAAAGAATAAATTAATAGACAACTAAATAAATTAATACATAGGCTAAACGAGAAAAGAAAAATAAACAAATAAATAACGACAAATGACAAAGACATAAATAGAAAAATAAAGAAAAAAATGATGAAAAGAATAAATTAATAGACAACTAAAAGAAAGACATAATAAATAGACAAACAAATAAAATAACAGAGAAATAAACAGATTTAAAAAAGTAAATGACAACCAAAGACAAACAAATAAATTAATAGCCAACTATATAAAAATAAATAGAAAAAATAAAAACAAACACAAAATGAAGATAAATGAATACAATAAATCACAAAGACATAATAAATTGACAAATAAAGCAAATAAAACAAATAAATTGACAAATAAAGAATGAATAGGCAAAATTAAAATACAAATAAATAGATCAAGAAATATAAAGAAACTAATATATAAATGTTAATATAAAAATGTATTTAAAAATAAAATAAAAACAATTAATTCAACAGACAAATAAATAAAATACAAAAAGACAAATAAATAAATACCCTACACAGGATAATTTTCACTGTTGTTTGCATTACACTTTTGAGATTTGGGGACAGTAACCGAATGAATCATACTGGAGAGAGAGAGTACACGAGAGAGAGTAATTTTTAATATTTCTGTGAACAGTCCTCCAAATAAATGTCAAATGAGCGATTTGATCAATCTGACCGTTTAAAGCCTAATGCATCTTTCGGTCAGATCTTAGAGACGTCAGTCGTACATGCCTGATGTTTCTGTCGCTGCGGATCATGCGTGAATCGCTCTGAGATCGTGTTCTTGAAGAAAGCGCAGTATTATTAGAGTAACAGCTCTAGAACCGTAATCGCTTCTCCAGAATCAGCCTCTGTTCTTCTTCCATTCTGCGGCTGAAAGCAGATGAAAGTGAAGCAGTCGGGCTCGGGAGGAATAGCTACAGGGTTCGAGTTTCATTTTCAAAACACGCTGGTAAAAAACCTGACTCACTAAAGATACACAACCAGCAGCTTCTGAGTTAGGACTCTGCCTCGAAGGGTAAAGCCCAGAGAGACTCTGACCTCTGACCTCTGAAATCAGATTCTGTGCATTCATCACTTCCTCCATGAGCAGCACTTCTCCCGTCCTGAGGGGACAGGCGATGGAGACGCCGCGGCTGGAAGACCATGGGATTTAACCAAGACACCAAGACAAAACCTGACTGTGTGTGATGGTGAATTACTCCAAAACATCTACAAATATCCAGCTCTTCTTCTACCCCAAAATCACACATGAGGAAATCAATGCATAAATAAATGCACAACAAAATAAAAGTCAGTAATTATAATAGAAGATAATAAAATCTTATATTTATAAGATTATGGAGTGTATAAATGTATACATTAAAATTTTTAAATTAATAAGAATTTATAATAAATACAGGATGATTTTTTTTATTAGTGTAGTAAAGTTATATTTAAAATAGTTATACTTATACATTTAAAAATAAATGTAAAAATGTTTGTTATTTTTTAATTTGTAAATAAAAAACAGAAATAAATATGCATAAATTACGTTTTTATTACGTTTATTAAGTTCTAATTATTTAGTAATTATATATATTATATACACAATTTTAAGGTTTAAGCTATTACATTTTATATTATTTATTTATATTAGATAAAAGTAATAAAGCATGTCAGTCTGAATGATTTATTATTTTAGTATATTATTATTATTATTATTATACATAAATATATATATTTTTAAGCTTTAATAAATTATTTTTAAATATGAGCTAATAAATAAATAAATGCTACACAGGATGATTTTCATTAGTAATATGAATGTATAAATCATTAAATCTTTTAAATGTTCATTTTTAATTGTTAACTCAAAAGGTATAAGTTTAAAAAAATAATAAAAGCATAAAAAAATTAGTAAATGAATTTACTGAATTTCTCAATATTTTTATAATATAATTTTATGTTAAAGTTTAAAGAGCATTGTTTTACTGTAATAAAGTAAAATAATTTATTTATAACTATAAAGACAATTACACATTGATTTATTCAAGATAATATCACAATGAAATAAAAATGCTAATAGTTCTTTTATTTTTCTCCCTACTTTTGATTTATGAGCCACTCATTAATCTACTATGCGTGGTTTTGCACATGACAAACTTTTAGTTACACTATTGACCCAAAACAACAATAAATCTGAACACACTTGAATCAGACGGACGAGGAAGCAGACGAAAGCAGACGAGTTTTGGAAAAACATCTGGGGTGTTTTTGGCGGTGGGGTCACAAAAAATATCCCAGCTCTGTTTCAATGTCTGAGCCTTTGTAGGCAAGCCAGGACACAGCTAGAGATCACTCACACACACACACACACACACACACACACCTGCACCAGTGGCTAGAGAGAATGAAAGAGAGTCATCTCTCAGATCAGTAAACCTTCATAGACGACGCAATAAATCAGTTCAGAGGTGAAACGCTGGCAGTCAAACGGAGCGTATATTTGGTGAACAAGCCACACTGCCACATGGGTGGCCTACACACCCTGATCCACACACACACACACACACACACACACGGTTAACTCTTCACCAGTGACAGACAGCAGCTAATGAAAAACAGTCAAGCTCTTGGTGCATGAAGACGATCTGTAAAGTTGCAAAGACTAAAGTCTCAAATCCAAAGAGATATTCTTTATCAAAGTTAAGAGTCCCCCACTAAAACGACTCGTTATGACACGCCCCCACATCTCTACATCACTGTGTGGGAAGATTTGCATAATGCCGCCCAAATGTTCACGTGAAGAAAGACGGCGTAACTTTTATTCTCGTTGTAGTATTGTCATATAGACGCTGTGTGTTTCACTGTGAAAGCCAAACTACTTTGTTTGCTCTTCCAGAAGAGGACACGACTAGAAATCACGTTTATATCACGTCTATAATTGGCTTTATGTTTATCTCTTGTCGCTCTGGCCGGACACAGCATCACAATATTTTAAAGCTGCAGTAGGTAACTTTTGTAAAAATATATTTTTTACATATTTGTTAAACCTGTCATTATGTCCTGACAGTAGAATATGAGACAGATAATCTGTGAAAAAAATCAAGCTCCTCTGGCTCCTCCCAGTGTCCTATTGCCATTTGTAGAAACTCCATCGCTCCCGGTAAAAAACAACCAATCAGAGCTGCAGTCCGTAACTTTGTTTGTGTTCAAAATGTAGAAAAATGAACATAGTAAGCGAGTACACCATGAATCCATTTTCTAAACCGTGTTTTTAGCTTGTCCTGAATCACTAGGATACACCTATAATAAGTGTTTATATTCGGACTATTTTAGATTGCTTCAGGGATACCGCGGCGGAGTAACCCAGTACCTTTGTGATTCTTCATAGACATAAACAGAGAGAAGTAGTTCCGGCTACGATGTTCTTCCGCAAGACGCAAGCAGTTCTGTTTATTAACCGCTAGAGCGTCAAAAGTTACCGACTGCAGCTTTAAGGAGCTTAACATTTACATCACACGCTTGAGATATTCGGCCAATCACAACGCACTGGATAGCTGGCCAATCAGAGCACACCTCGATTTTCAGACTGATGAGCTTTGGTAAAATCAACACGTTTCAGAAAGATGGAGCATAGAGGAGGAACAATGATGTACGGTATGTGGGAAATATAGATTTTTTTTTAACCTTAAACCGCATAAACACATTGCATTACACCAAAATAAACCAAATAAATGTTCTTTTAGCAGCATCACATGACCCCTTTAAAAAACTTGCTCGGCCTGTGAAATGACCTCTTGACCTGCATTCTGCATCGCTCTACACAGACAAAAATAAACTAATTAACTAAATAAATAGACAAATAAAGTGAAAAAAATACAGGAAAAAATATAGAGAGAGGAAAATTTTATTTTTTTTGTACTTTTTAAAATAATTTTTATACCATTTTATAGTCAATATATTTCATACTATATAATTTTATTATACATCCTATAACCTATTATTTTGATAGAGGCAATATATGTACATCAACATATCTTTTAATAGCTACACCTTGTACTGTATAAATAATAAAATATTTAATAAACACACACATATATATATATATATATATATATATATATATATATATATATATATATATATATATATATATATATATATATATATATATATATATATATATATATATATATATATATATATATATATATATATATATATATATATATATATATATATATATATATGAGAAATAAATAAAAATTAATTAAATAAAAATTAAGGAGACACATATAAAAAAAGAAAGCATATATAAGTTAAGTTTTGATTGTTTTTTTTATTTTTTATTTTTTTGTATGTGTTCTTTTGAAAATCTAATAACAACTAAAAAAATAAAAAATAAAAAAATGAAAAAATATATATTTTTATTGCACATTGCAGATTTCAATAAAGCACACTGACATCTTGACGGTGATTAAAAGTTTCCCACAGTCCTGCAAAAGCAAACAGACGGCTAAATATAAATCACATCAAACAGAGTCTGAATAAAAAGCAGAGACTTCACCTGCGCTGCTTCACCACAACACACACAACACATGTACAGTACAACTACAGACGATAAACCACACAAACACAGCACACTGCAGCCCGTCCTTTAACAGAGAGATTCAAGAGAAGCTTATGACTCACAACTCTTCCATACAAGCCTGGTCAGGGCTCCTTAGGAAATCTGGCTCATGAACTCACACATGTTCATCGAAGAAAAGCCATTAATGCCTCAGATGGAAACTGACAGACAGTAAATCTCTCATGCACTAATATTTCACAAGCACACGGTAAGAGTGATTCAATAAGAGAAATTAAAATTAAATTGTGCACATACATTTTATGAAAATTAAATGCCTCGAGTCAAATGTAATATCTTGTATGAAGTTTTTAAATGTTTTATTAAGCTATTATTCGCAATTGTGAGCTTGCATTTCATTTAAAAATGTTTTACAGTTGCGTAAAATTGAGTATTAGGGTTATTATAGTTAACAAAAAAAAACACTGAAACTTGAAATAAACATTGACTAAAAATAAAAAGAATATTCAGCTAGTAATTAACTTTTTTCATGTTAATTCAGCTTAAAATGATATACAAAAATAACTAAAACTAAAAAAAATTACTACTGAGAAATATATATATAAAAACAAACAAAACAATGACGAAAGCAAACAATAAAATTAATAAAAAACAATATTTTACAATTAAAATAGATAAATGTTACTATGTAATAAGCATATGTACTGTAGTTATTTAAATGTACTAAATTGTATTTAATTATTTAAATTAATGAAAGTTTTTTAATTAATGAACTTATTTAATTAATGAAAACTTAAATCAATAAACTATACAGACACAAAAAAACTACAAAAATTACTATAGCTTTAAAATTACAATAAACCAAAATATGTGTATGTGTATATATATATATATATATATATATATATATTTATTTATTTATTTTTTATTTTTTTATCTACTAAAAATACTAAAAAAAATTACATTTCAAATGAAAAAGGAAAATACATTTTAAGAACGAATAATAAATATTGTAAAGTAATTTATTAACCACAAACATCTCATATAAATGTGTCAAGTTATGCAGACAAAGCATTAGTTACAGACTAAATCAATTAACATCAAAACATCTTATCAAAACAAAAGACCGAGCTTGAGATCACAGCACTTCAATGCAGGTGAGGAATAAACTAAAGCGGCTGATGAATCAAGTGCATGGTGCAGAAGAGCTGCTGACAGAGACATGCTTGACTTGATCAGAGGAGATTTATTAGACGAGGTTAACTAAGGGTTAAGTGCCTCACGCTGAGGTTAAGATCACAAGGCACTCGTGGGATTTGACCCTATGACCTTTTACTCCGTTACAAAGATCGACTCCCCGTGCATGGACCGGCGAAATACAGGCACGAACAGGACATCATTAAGAGCGCCAAAAAACTGAATTAAACACAAGGACTTACAGGGTTTCTGAAGAGTTAATTAAAACTAAAATTGATTAAAAGTTTAGGTCCAATTGCAAATTCACAATTGCTAAATAATAAAAGTCTCTTGATTCTCTTATTTAAATAGGCTGGTGCACATCAAATACTTATTGCATTTAATTTAATATACGCTGAATTGGTTTATGTATATCATACGGATTAGAGGTCGATCAATAATGGATTTTGCGGATGCTATAATAATGTACTTAAAGAAAGGTAAGATTAAGTCATTTCCAGAGATATTTTAGTATCATCCATATACTGTTATTTTCGGTTTTCATTTCAATTTTAGAGTTTCAGTAATTTTTTTTTTTTGTGTGTGTCTATAAAGTTTTTATTCATTTTTATTTTATTACTTTTGTTTTATTTAGTTTCATTCATTTTGGTACTTCAAGTTAAAAAAATTAAATTAGAAATGAAATAATTATTTTATTTTTCCATTTTAAATAATTTCAGTTAACATTTTTTGTCCCCCTCAAGTTAGCTATAATAAACCTGGTCATTACTATAGCAAATATAAATGAATGTTTCACTAAAATACATATTATTATTATTATTACTATTATTTAGCATGTCATTCATGGCTTTTATTTATATGGAAGAGGACTCTTATTTTGAAATATCTAGGTTTACTTCTTATAGCTGCTCAACAGATGAGGGAGATGAAATATACACGCTTGCAACCATCTTTAATGCAAAGTAAACCTAATAATTCATCAACGGTAAGCAATCCCTTGCTGTAAATATACGAGTGGTTTTAATCGATTATAAACCGCTCTTTAAATCATGCAAAAGTACCACACTGTGACATTTAACATGCATCACACATTTATTTTGACGTTTAATAATCACATTTGCCTGTATTGTGATTCCTGTTTTTCCATCCCCAAATTTAAGACCTTTTTAAAAGATGCCATTTAAGATTTGATAACTTAATGTAGGATATTTTAAGATTTAAGGAGCTGCAGTGACCGATTCGGTTCACACCAGCAAAATGCACAGTAAACACAAAGATAGCAGTAAGCAAAAGCCCATTTTCCATCGTAGCACTGATGCATCGATCACAAGAAGACCAGAAACATGTCAATTGTGTGCTGATTGTGCATGCATTCGAGCGGCAGAACACGATTTCTTCCAGATTGACTGCAGGCGATGAGAAATGTTGTGTGCATCTGCATGTCTGTGTGTGTGTGTGTGTGTGTGTGTTTTGGCAACTGGACAGAGTTCAGCAGCAGAGGTGCCAGAAACTCATGTTATTCAGAAGGTTATGAAAACATACAGAAGCGCTCCCTGCGGCATTACTGTCCATAACCCGACACACTGCAGTTTATGCAGACGATCGAGATGTGCTGCTCTGATCGCATTGAAATTCAGGCCCTGAATGGATGCCTGTAAAAATCCTAATTGGAGCTTCACTATAAATAATTCTACATGATAAAGAGAAGGCTTCAAAAAGATCCCAAAATCCTGATCGGAGCACCCTCACAGCACAGGATTGCATTAAACTGAGACGATGTAAGAAAGTGTTACAGTGTTACAAAAGATTCCGATTTCAAATAAATGCTGCTCTTTTGAACTTTCTGAAGAATTCCAAAAATAAAAAAGTATCATTTCCACAAAGATATTGTGCAGCACGACTGTTTTAATCATAGATAATAATCAGAAATGTGTCTTGAGCAGTAAATCATCATATTATTCTGATTTCTGAAGATCATGTGACACTGAAGACTGGAGGAATGATGCTGAAAATACAGCGGAGCATCACAGAAATACATTACACTTTAACAGAGAAATCAGCTATTTAAATTGTAATGATATTTTACAATAATACTGATTTTTATCTCAGCACACCAAACGTTTGAAAGAAAAAGGAATAAAAAAAGCAAACCAAAGAAGCATGGATGAGTGTGCAAGGATTAATCTAATTAATTTATGAGCATGTTAGTCAGGTCTGCATCATCATCATCATCATCATCATCATCATCCGGTGAGTCAGTCGGGCTTCGTCTCAGAGGAGACCCTCAGGTGAGATTCGTTCAATCGTTTGAGATCTGAATCTGCTCATGACGGCTTGTGGGTTTACTCCACACCTCTTCAGCCCCGCAGTGATTCAGCGTCTGGGTCTGATGGAGGAACAAACTGTGGAGAACATGGATCATGTGATGGATCGCTGAAGGAAGTCGATAAGACCTGACGGTTACCAATGAAACAAGAGGCTTATAAATACACACGAGCTCATTTACACACACGAACGCAATCAAAGCCTGTCTTCATCTACAGCTCAGAATATCACTGAGACTTACAACACCCTGGCAACACACACACACACACACACACACACACACACGCACACACACACATGCATATATATGTAACCTTACTGACCCAAACATTTCAAAGTTTGAAAGGAATAAATGAGGGAGGTTTAGAAGGAAGGAAGGAAGTTTGGATTGATGGAGCAAAGGATGTTTGGAATTATGTTTTGGAAGGAAAGTTTGAAAAAGTCTGAAAGAAAAAAGTTTGAAAGAAAGAAAGAAAGAAAAGAAAGAAAGAAAATGTGAAAAAGTTTGAAAAAGTTTAAAAGAAAAAGTTTGAAGAAAATTTTGAAAGAAAGAAAGAAAGAACATTTAAAAAAAAAGTTTAAAAGAAAAAATAACATTTGAAAGAAAAATTTTAAAAGAAAGAAAGAACATTTAAAAAAGAAAAAGTTTAAAAGAAAAAAAGAAAGAACATTTGAAAGAAATATTTTAAAAGAAAGAGAAAGAACATTTGAAAAAGAAAAAGTTTGAAAGAAAAAGTTTGAAAGCAATTTAGATAGAAATAAAATGTTTGAAAGAAAGTTAGAAAAAATGTTTCAAAGAAAAAGTTTCAAAGTTTCAAAGAAAGAAGGTTTGAAAAAAAGAACATTTGAAAGAAAAAGTTGAAAGGTAAGAAAGTTTGAAAGAGAAAACAGTTTGAAGAGAGTTTGGAAAAGTTTGAAAGAAAGAAGGTTTAAAAAAGTGAAAAAAATTAAAAAAAAAAAAGTTTGGAAAAAAGAGTGAGAAAGTTTGAAAGAAAAAGTTTTCGTTTTAAAGAAAGAAAACAAGCAAGAACGAAAGAACACAGAACACAATAACAACCTGCTAAAACACCTTCTCATCTGCACATCCACAGCCCCCCGACCATCTGCTACACTTCAGTATCACGACTGCAGCGATCTCTTCACATGACCAGGAGTTCTTACACTGCTACACCTGAACACTGACACCACTTTCACAAGCTTCACAAGCTCTGGACTCGATTCAATATTGATTCGTTCAGAGATGTATCAGTCACAGCACATACACATATATTTCTTAAAGTAAACCGTCTCTCAGCTTAAGCTGGAATCCAGCAAAAGAATCCAAATTTACCTGCCATTTATATTTAGATAAAAACTTGAGTTGTACTGTACATAAACATTTAAATTGCACAAAGACATTAAAATGTTGTTTCTACTCCAAATCACTGTTAAAATACATTTAGTCATCTTTGCAAAGCAGGTGAAATGTTTTTGATTTGACAAACCAGAGCATGTCTTAAAACAGATTCATGACCACAGGGGACGGAGAGGAGAAGACCATCAGAGATCAGAGGAGACTGTCCCAGCATGCAACGCCTCTGGGGAATCAAACACACATCCTCCTCCAACCGACTCACTCAGCCTGTCTGTTTCTAACCTCCGGCACAGAATCAGGGAAAATGTGCCTTCAAGTTGAAAGGGGAAAGCAGTTCATAAAGTACATAAAAAACATGATGCATTTAAATGCTACTGTTCAAAAGTTTAGGGTCAGCAAGATTGCCGCTTTTAAAGAAGTCAAAGCTTTTATTCGTCAAGTATGCATTAAATTGTTTAAAAGTAACAGTATAGACATTTATAATGTTACTAATGATCTCTATTACAAATAAAAGCTGTTCTTTTGAACCTTCGATTCATCAAAGAATATAACAAATAATGCATCACAGTTGCCACAAAAATATTCGGCACTACTACCGTTTTCAACATTGATAATAATGAGAAATGTTTAGGATGTTAAAGATCATGTGACACTGAAGAATGGAGTAATGATGCTGAAAATCAACTGTTTTGAAACTGATTTTACTGTATTTTTGATCAAGTAAATGAAGCCTTGGTGAGAAGTTGACACTTACCAAACCCAAAATTTTGAACAGCATTTTCTGCAACAAACCAAATAATTCTTTGTCAAGTTGAAGTTTAGATTGGGGTAATTACAGTTAACAACACAAGTCTATGGGAAGTCTTTATATAGATGTGTAAAACAGTTAAAAGCACCTGCTGCACACATGAAATGAGCAGTAAAACCTTGCCTCCTGTGTCGTTTTACAACACTAATCACAGCAGACCCTCTCTCCGGATATTACTACACACACACACACACACACACACACACACAGAGAGAGAGAGAGAGAGAGAAATTGCTGACATAGTTCTGCTGGAACTCTATAGAAAAAAAACATGGAGTGTCTTGAGGAATGTAAAAGTGAAGCCCCAACATCACAGGAGGAAGAGGAAGTAGAGCAGGGTGCTTTCCACATCTTACACACACACACACACACACACACACACACACACACACACACACACACACGCACACACACACATCAAAGCAGATCATCCCAGCTGCCACTGTGAGGATGCCACATATGAAACTTGATCAGCATCATCCATATCTCTCTCTCTCTCTCTCTCTCTCTCTCTCTCTCTCTCTCTCTCTCTCTCTCTCTCACACACACACACACACACACACACACACGCATTTTAATAAACGGTTCTATATATTTGCCATTTGTATGCCAATTCCACATTAGTTCAAACGTACATTTTGAAAATAATAATATTTTGAATATATACACATTCAAAAGAATATATTCATACTAATTTCACTAACTACACTTTGAAAATTGGATTGTTTCTGCCAATTTTAATTATTCTCTAAAAAAAAAAACTTGTGCTAATTTCACATAAATTAAATATACACATTTAAAAAAAAATGTTTATTTATAGAATTTAAATATATACAACTTTAAACATACCAAAACAACAATAAAAATAAGTAACAATAAACAAAAAAACACGACAGATGAAGATAAAACATGCATTGTGCAAACATGCAATTTCATGCCGACACAAACATGTGACAGAAATCTGATCACACCCTTGACACTTTTTGTGCTTGTTTTGTTTTCATCATCACCTGGCAGCTTCACACCTACAATTTTAATCAATTATTTTTTTTCAAGATTTAGTTTATTATTACTAATTATTTTACTATTTATTTTTTATTTATTTTATTTCCGTTAAATATTAATTTATTTCAGGTTATCAATTTAATCAAAGCTTAACTTTGTAAGTTTAATTAAGGCCCCATCCACACGGAGACGGAGCTTACCCCAATCCCATCTTTTTTTTCCTCGTCTCAAGAAATATCCGCGTCCACACGAAACCGCAAAATGATGTAGTATACATGCCAGACCAGTATGTGGCGCTGTAATTCTGCCACAGAGATACAATAAACACAGAGAAGAAGACTTGGACTATGCTCATAAACCTCACGCGTGGTACACAAACCAACATGGAACAATACATTTATTAATCAGTGTTAATGTTAGTTAATAAAAAGACAATCGTTCAGTGTTTGTTCATGTTTTTGTTGCTGTTACGTGACGTAGAGGTGTCTGACTAGGGGGGAGACGTGGGCTGATGACGTCATCGTTTCAGAAAATATACGGATTAGCCGTCCAGACGAAAACGCAAAGACGGTGTTTTCAAATTTATCCACTCTGGGACCCGGTTTCAAAAAAATAGCGGTTTCACCTGATGAAAATGCCGGATCCGTGTGGACGAAACACCTATCCGATAAAAAATTCGTGCGTATTCACAGAAACGCGTCTCCGTGTGGACGGGGCCTAAATTGGATGCACAAGAAATTTATAATAAACAAACATAGAAATTAATTTAAAATAGGCTAAAGTAATTAACTTAAAGGTACAGGTTGTAGGACCTGCCACTAGAGGGCACACAATCAAAACAATAACAATCGCGTGGTTTGATGATGCTAAGGAGCGTGGAATGATGGGATTTGTTGTCTTCTATCCAACCGCTGACGGACATCAATCAGACAGAAAGATAAATCGTGGATTTAACGCAAGTTCAATGATTTGCGCGAGTAGATTACATACAAAGTCAATGTAGAGACACGATGGATCAGACGCATCTTCGCACGGGTCTAGATATTTGGATATTTTACTGCAAATATCTTACAAATTGTACCTTTAAACTAACTTAAAACATGAAGTTGAAATAGGTTAAAGTAACGAAAAACAACATACATTGCCATGACTTATTGATCTTGTTTTTTAGTGTACAGTTTAAACCCCAGATCTGAACTAGCTGTTTGCAAGCAACATGCAAAAGCTCTTCCAGAGAAAACAAGCATGTGTGTATTTGGACTTTTGACTCTAAACCTCTCCGTTCCTGAGAAACAGACCTGTGACAGCTGTGTGTGTACAGACGAGGGTTTTAATGCTGAACTCTGAGTGTTATCTGTTCAGAAAGGTCCATAAATGTTCTCGCACAACATTTAATCGTAAAAGTCAACAGCACTTCGCAAACATCTCTAACTTACACGCAGAACTTCAACGAGCAACTGGCACCGATCCAACGCCTCTTTAATTAAAACAGCCCTTTGATAACATTACACAAAATAAAATCTAATAAAAGTAACAGTATATTTGACTAGGACATCTAGAACGGAGAAATCACATGACCTCTCCTATCTCATTTCCCATGATTCCCTGCACTGGACAGCAGTGGGATCAAAGGAAAGCGGTCAGGACCGAGCTTATGAACGATAAACAACGTAACACTGACTTCCTGTGCTCCGATCTGTGTGGATGCTTGTAAATCATTGTTTATAATCGGAAGGTTCACGTTACGACACCACGTCTGTTTATACTGCTTCGTTTATCATGTGAATCATGCAAACAAGTCCTGCGTCTGTTATTAGCAGCAAATCTCCAAATCCAGGGACGAAGATGCATCAGAAAGGCTTTCAATGATTTACCTCATCCTTATTCTGTTATAGCCAGTGTTGGGCAAGTTACTTTAAAAAAGTAATTAGTTACAGTTACTAGTTACTTCTTCCAAAAAGTAACTAAATTAGTTACTCAGTTACAAATTTTAAAAGTAACTAGTTACTTAAGAAAGTAACTATTGCGTTACTTTCAAGTAAAATTAAATTTTAAATGCTCAAATGTGACCCCACCTCTACCCCTCTTTAAAGGAACTTAAAATACATGTGCATGTTCAATTATTTATGATAAATCTGAATATTATAATGAAATGGACACTTAATACAATACATTATTAACAGAAACATGAAACATTGTACACACATCTAAAAAAAAAAGTTGCTGTGGGACAAAGTGAGACTAGCCTCCAATCAAATGCCATGTATGTAGATATTATGTTTATATAGTGGATCAATGCAAATAACACAATCGATTTTTGGGAACTTTTGATATTTCCTTTTATTGTTTCTTTAATTTCTTGAAGGAAAAAGTAATGTATATACTTCCATTTAGAGAAGGCTACTTTTGGATTATTTGGGCTC
>NC_068388.1:26786290-26810008 GCF_023724105.1 Carassius gibelio | reverse complement strand
CACAGACACTATTTGAACTGAACAGAGATGACATCACTGAATTTTCTGTGATGAACTGCCTTTAACTGTCATTTTGCATTATTAACACACTGTTTTCCTTTGACGCAATGTTATATAAATAAAGGTGACTTGACTTGACTTGACTTGACTTGATTGAAGAATGCTGGGATCATGGAAATAAAAACATTAAAAGCTTTGGGTGGATTGCTAAAAGGGAAGCAGAAGTAGCTGGTATTGCTGATTGTGATGTTAGTCCAACTGTGATAGTATCCAGAATTCCACCATGGTTTTCTCTATGCCCATTGTACTTCATTCAAATAGAAATACAAATAAAAATGAGAAAGCTACCCCTAAGAACATTACTATGCAGCAGTATTTGGATCAGATTTATTAGTCATGGTTACAAATATTTACAGTGATGGTTCTAAAGACCCTATCTCTGGTAGAACTGCTGCTGCATATTCCACAATTTCAAACTAGTATTAAGAAGAGAATAACGGTTATGTATGAATGTATGCAACAGAATTAATTGCTGTGGTGGTAGCCCTCCAGTGGATAGAGGAGGTAAAACCAAGCTTAGTTGTAATCTGTTCTGATTCGTACGCACCATTACCTAGTCTTACAAGTGGACTAAAATCATCAAGGCAAGACATTATATATGAGATTCTTGTAAGTTTGTTAAGAATAAATAAGTAAGCTTGATAACATTTTTGTGGGTTCCTGCTTATGTGGGAGTGGAGGCTAATAAAGTGGTTGATAAGCTAGCTAAGCAAGCTCTTAGAAATTCAGAAATAGATATTCAAGTGACTCTGAGCAAAAATGAAATTAAAGGGACAATAATTTAAGGGACAATAGAAGAAACTAGTGATGGGAAGTTCGGTTGTTTTCCTTTTCTGATCATAACATCTGTCAATTAAAACATCATTATAATCTGATAAATTTCTTACTATTTGGGTTTTTGTACCTAAAGCATTAACACATATACAGGTAGTGATCTGCAAACTAGGATGCTTTACAGTTATGACATCAATAAATTAGTCTTCATCAGTGCATAAACTATGCTCCACTTATGTACTGTATAACCCATTACAGTTTATTTGTAATTAAGTAAATTTAAGTTTTGCTGGATTAGCCCATTATCCTTGTTTCAACTGCGCTCACGATGGCATCAGTTGTCTGGTATAGAGTTCAGACACCTGTGGTGGGCGGTGCTGCAGCTGCTGTGCTATGACATTACTGTTCGGTTTGGTAGTTCATATCAAACATGCTTTCGCTGAATTACGCATGCGCAGTATCATCAGCTCATCGGTTCTCAAATCCGACATGTCCGAAAGAAGCGGTTCTCAGTTCAGTGTACTGGTGATCCGAAAACCAATGCAAACGACTCTACTCGAGAATGAGGTTGAGATTTGAGAACTGTGAGAGCGAGGGCAATCCAAAAGGCATCGCAAAGGTTACAAACAACAACCAAGGCTGAGAGGTACAAAGAGCAGCAACACAAAATGACCTCCAGAAAAAGAAGCAATATTTGGCTTCACTTTGATGAGGCTTGACCCCAGAAAGCAAAATGCAAGCTTTGTAGCATTATTTTGTCAGGCCAAGGAGGATCAACATCAAATTATAGAAGACACTTGCAAACAAAGCATCCAACTGCATTGCTTGTGCAAGTGAGACAAGAGGAGTCAACAGAATCAACATCAGCCTCAGGTACTGCTTCTACAGCTGCAGTCTCTTCTGATACTGCTTCTAATTATTCTGCATCCATATATAGAACTGGCACCAGTGTCCAAAGGACAAGACAGAGTCAAATAACAAGCTTTGTGAGAACACCAACTGGTCCTGTCAGACAAAGCAAAGTTGATGAGGAGTTGGTCAAAATGATTGCACTGGATTTACAACCTTTTTCAATTGTTAATGACACAGGATTTAGATTATTGAAGGCAGTTGATCCATCATACAGTACGTTTTACCAAACCGAAAGACCATATCTAACACTCTGGTACCACAGCTCTACAGCAAAATTAAAGAAGAGGTGATGGTGAAAATCAGCAAACCTTCAGCTATGTGTCTGACCACTGATTGCTGGACATCAAGGAAAACTACTAGTTTTATGGCAGTCACTTGTCATTTCATTGATGAAAGTTTTACACTTTCATCATTTCTTCTGGACTGCTTCTCATTTACAGTGAGGCATACTGCTGACAAACTGGCAGCTGAACTTAAAAAGATCTGTCATGAGTGGGGAATTGCAAACAAAGTTTGTGTGTGACTGACAATACCAGCAACATAAAAGCAGCTATCCGGAAAGCTGAATGGAAGCACTGGCCATGCTTTGCCAACACTTTAAACTTAATTGAAACCCATTCGGGGGATACTGGCAAAAGTGAAGAATGTTGCTGAATATGTCCACAGAAACAATGTTGCAAGAGAGTGATTAAAAGCAACACAAAAACAAATGGGCCTTGAAGAGCTGAAGCTTAAGCAGGGTGTAATAACAAGGTGGAACTCCACTTATTACATGCTGAAAAGATTTTGGCTGCAGAAGGAGGCAATCATTACAACACTTGCATTGATCAACCCCAGCCTTCCAACCCTGACACTTGAAGAGTGGGACATAATCAAAGATGTGTGTGAGATTTTGAAGCTCTTCACTGTTGAAATCAGTGCTGAAAGGTATGTGTAAATTAATTGAACATATAACTGCTTCCACTGGTGAAATACTTTAAGTGTTTGACATATTTCAACCCACCTGGTTTATGCTTATTTCCTTTTCATATACATATTTGGTCTAATTAAGTTATTTTGTCTTTTTATTAAAACATTTTGATGGCAAGAGGATTGCAAAAAAAAAAAAAAAAATTGTCCAGCAATTGACTTTCACGATGCTGTTGCAGCAGATGACGCAGCCAAATGCATAAGTGCAGCTGCTGCAAGGGTTTGGTCCAGTACAGGTGAGCAAACTCAAGCTGAGCACACATCTCCTCCAGTCCCTTCTGAACAGCAGTCTTCAATCTGGGAGGATTTTGATGAAAGAGTGGCTGATGCAGTCAGCATCAGAAACCCAGCATCCACTGCAATGGCCGAAATGAGAGGGTATCTTGCAGAGACCTTGATTTCAAGAACAGAAGACCCACTAGCTTGGTGGAAAGCAAGACAAGCAGTATATGAAGGGTTGACAGCTGTCATGAAAAGGAGGCTTTGCATAGTTGCTACATCTGTGCCATCAGAGAGAGTTTTTCCGAAAACGGGTCAGATTATTTCAGAAGGATAAAACAGACTGAGTCCTAACAAAGTTAGGCAGATTGTTTTTCTGAATTCAAACCTACCCTCATAAGAGAGGTCAAGCTGCATATTGTTACAACTTTTCACTGCAGTGGGTAAAACCTGCTTAAAACGGACAATACAATTTTATTAAAACATTGTTAATTTAATACAAACTCAATTTATGAATGCTTTATCATTAACTATAATGACAGTAGGCATACAGGTATTTCATAAATCATCCCTTGTTTCATGTTAAACATAGTGTCTCAATTATTATGGTCCAACACCTAACCGAGATCATAGAAAAACTCTTTAACAGAATCCTAAATTAAATAGCTTACACAAAGTCCTTTAAGACACACAAATACTTAACTATGTAAATACACCATTATATCGAAACATATCTTTATTTCATTCGTTTAACACCTACAAATCTTACAAAGTAAAATCTAACCCCATAATAACTACAGATGACCTGAACTATTTTTTTTTGTTTGATTTTTGTTCATTTTCAGTAAAAGTCTATTCAAAGCTTCAGTAAGGGAATTTGGCAAAGTGCCTTTAGAGACGGTGTTCAAACAATACAATAAGGAGAAAATTTTGCAGAAAATGTCTTATAAAATTAAATAGGCAAATTGTAGGCCCTGTGGACTTGCTGGCCTGAAATGCTAAGATAGCCTTAGAAATTGATTTTTAAGCTGAAGGGTTTGCTATAAGTCCTGCTTTTGTTTCAATGAAATAGTAGGGGCATTTATTTTAGCAAAAAAACAAAAAGAAAAAAAAAACAACAACAAAAAAAACACTGACCAGCGAGGAGTTTTCATAAAGAGAGAAAGGAAATTTGTAAAAACATTATTGTTAGGGAATAAATATAATTCCCCAGAATCATTTTCAATTTGCAAAATATGTTTGGCTGAAGATCTGTATTTAAGCTGAGCTAACAGTCAAGTCAGCTTTTCCCCCATGCATATAATAAAAGCCTTGAACTGAAAATTGAGTGTACGCACTATTTTCCCAATCTAATACTGTAAAGTACTTTGACACAATCCGTTTTGTTAAAAGCACTGTATAAATAAAGGTAAATTCACTTGACTTGACCTTGACCTTGGGAAGCGGGTTTGAGACATCACCTGTCCCATGCCTTTGATGCTGTGCTGGAAACACTGCAATGATGCTGCAAGGAGAGATCGGGGTGCTCCGTCTGGAGAGTAGGAGTGGCACCATCATGAGCAGTAACACCATCTACTCTGACATGTGTCACACATTCAATCTAGTAGTTATATGACCTCTATAGGTCTGTTGATTGTGTCACTTTTGTGGATATATTTGCCAGAGTTAGTTCCTGGTGAAGGTGTTTGGATATACACCGAAATGTCTTGTGATTTTAATAAAAATTTTAATTGTTTGGAATGTTTTAACACCGGGATGGTTTAGTGATAAACTACACAAGGTATTAATATAATTGCTCTAAATAAAAAAGGTGGCATGTTTTGAAACATTTAAAAATTTTGATGGTTCAATGCATAAATCCATAAACTAATGCATAATATATAGTTTTAACTAATCTCGGGCTGATATTATAATTTATAATACAATTAATAAGTTCAGTTTTAATAGTAATAATTACATTTTCATGAAAATGTTTGGTTTGTTAAAGGTGCACAAATAGTTGTACAGAAAGCATCCAGCCATGTAATATGAAAAAATAGAGACATTTATTGAAGAAGATCACACTTGAAAGGGAAGACATTTTAGACCGTAGATAAGAGTCAGGAAAATTTGACAAAGCAGCTGATGACGGTTCTAACCAAGGATAAGTGTTTTAAATGTGTTCCCAATGTGCCAACTGGGACTAAGGTGTCATTGTCCTATGTACAGTGATTCTTGTATCTTTTTCAATAAATGTTTTTATTTTGTTTATATATATATATATATATATATATATATATATATATATATATATATATATATATATATATATATATTACATGTCTCAATACTCCATACAGCCCTAGTACATATTTAGGCCGAGTTCTCATTGCATTTACACAGTTTTGACCAGCAGGTGTCATCAATGGATAGTGTTTTGAAACTGACAAATCTACTATTTAGAGAATGAATTGTTCAGTTGAGTTTTTAAAAGTATGTTTGCATGTAAGCATATGTATAAAAACGAATCACTTATTTTTTTTAATTATTACAGCACTTACTGTAGTGCAAAACATGAAACCCTCCATGTTTACATACATACATCATTTTTTTATTATTATTATTATTTAAAAAGGTACATTAAGCTTCCAATATGAAAATTTTTCATACACTGTAAACCCTGATAAGTTCACAGAACTCAAAAAATATTTTGTAACAGATTACAGAGAAACATTTAAGTGATGTTTTTAAATGTTTTAAGTTTACATAAACTTAAAAAATTTAGTTCCAGTTGCCTTAAATTATCTGAGTTATCTTAAACAATTATATTTCTGAACTTATAATTAGGGAGTAATTCAATCATAATTTTATCTATTTTTCAACTCCTATAATGTGGGAAATACACTCAAAATTAGGCTTTTGCTGTCCATCCTCAGTCTAACCACAGGCTCTACTCTTCACCACAACGGTAACACTACAAATCCAACATAACATAAACCTTTGTAAAATCTAATATAACACAACTTTTATGTATTAACTTATGTCCCTCTATGTTAATCTTGTGTAAAAACACACAAAATAACACTTAATTTCTAAATTTATTTTCCTTGTTTTCTGATACAAAGCATGCTGGGAACTATAAAACACAATCATTTTAAGTTCACCTCACTACAACAAATTTTTGAGTTAACAGAACTTATTTAAATTAAGTCCAATTAACTTTCGTTATTATTTGAGTGCAATTAACTAATTTCATTTGATTAATTTCACTGTTCGGTTTTACAGTGTACTGTAAGGTAATTTTAAATTTATTCAATAACTATTGGTCTGTTTACACTATGGGCACATCATGCGTTTTCACTGATCTGATAGCTATTCAAAATTACATGTGTAGAAGTCATCTGAAAAGCATTCAAGAGTCATTGAAGATTTTATTCAAGCTTGCAATCCATCTGACTGCAAAATTCAAACACTTTAGCAGGTGATGCATTCCAGATAAAACTTAACCAATTGTAAATGAGCATGGAACTGTGGGTCACACAGGTATTCTGCCTTTTAAATAAAAGCACACGAATCCTGGTTACTGACTAAACTTTTCTTTCAAGAAAGACATCATTAGGGAAGATTTGCAAAACGCCGCCCAAATGTTCACACAAAGAAAGGCGGTGTAACATTTATTCTCACTGTTGCCAACACCATGTTGTGGAGAAGTTGTATATTTTGTTGTGAAAGCAAAAATACTTTTTAGGGCCTTCCAGAAGAGGACATTCTTCCAATCACAATGCACTGCATAGCTGCCCAATTATGCAACACCTTGCTTTTCAGCGTGATAAGCTTTGTAAAAATCTGCAACAATAATGTACATTATGTGAAAAATAATGTGTTTTTTTAACCTTAAACCTCATAAACACATTGCATTACACCAAATACACAAAATGTTTTAGTGTATTTGGTATTTTTAGCAACATCATATGACCCCTTTAACTGTTTTTAGTCTAGTAGTAAAACTTAATTCCTTTTAGGAACTGCAGGTCCTAGCCATTGAAAACTATA
Source organism: Carassius gibelio (assembly GCF_023724105.1). NCBI lineage: Eukaryota > Metazoa > Chordata > Actinopteri > Cypriniformes > Cyprinidae > Carassius > Carassius gibelio. Next base: position 26,803,042 of record NC_068388.1, on the reverse strand, counting down.
AACTATAAATAATAATTATTTATATGGATATGCGTCTAAGTAATAAGCTTACACAACCTTATAAATTTAATATTACTTACTATATTATTGTTTACTATTGCTCCACTAGGTCTGAAATATATATTGTACATTGTACTGGAACACACTAAAAACATGATCTAGATTAGAACATGATGCATTGCTGTGTCTATGTCATAATTAAATAATAAAACAATTTTGGAGAAAGTGGCTGTAGGTGTGTTTACATACAGCTGTATTTTGTTTTGTTTTTGTTTTGTTAGACATGGTTTCTAGAGAGGAAGGCATTAAAATAAAATCTATAAAATAAACTGTTACAAGTATCTGATGATCACTAGTCTAGTGATTGTTTGTTATTGTTGTCATCGTTCAGGCTGTATTTCAGTTTTAATTTATGTTTGTTTGTCCCAAAAACAGCTAACCCTGGGTTACTACATAAACATATAGCAACTAACTGATGACAAGTATTAACCCTTCTACTAAGCAATGTAAGTCTCTAGAAATGTTTAGCAGAATGGTTGTCAAGCAACATGTCGACATTGAAAACAGGTGTGTGTTTATAGAGTTTTGAGCCATGGCTTCAAATGAAGCTCAGCCAATCTTATTCAAACACCAGACATATCAATTTTAGATCACCATGTCTATGATTGCGAAAAATGGACTGTTGATACTTTCCCTAAAAGAAGACATCCCACAAAGATCACTCTAAAAACGCAAAGTACAATCTTGAAAGAGGTGAGAAATTTGTTTTGATCATTGTAACATTTTAAATGTTGGTGGGTTTTTTTTCAGTTTTTTTTTTTTTCATTCTTCTTCTCTTTCTTTGATTATTTAATTATTTAAAGCTGCTATATGTAACAGTGCCTTTCTTAGAAGCAAAAGGCCACTGCACACCAACTCCATACCAAATATAAACCATGGTGGAGGGAGCATCATGGTTTAGCTCTATTTTACTGCCTCAGGGCCTGGACATCAAATAATTAATTAAAATGAGTATTTTACAGGAAAATACTCTGATGGTTCTAAATGGATAAAAACATGAAACATTTGTTTGAGATTGTGCTGCTAAAGGCGGATCTACAATATTACTAAATTCACGGGTTTACCTACTTTCTCCACTCTGCACTGTGAATGATTACTAAATGTTTTCAATTAAAAAAAATTACAATAAGTATATTTAAAAAATAACAATTATATTAAAAATAAAATATTAAAATGATTATAAAATATATTAAAATTATAATAAAATGATATTATACATGATTTAAAGTAATCTGAAGACTCTGGATTAAAACACTTGATTCATGCAGATAACTTTTAGGATGATTAGATGTTTCAAATATTGCCAGTACTTAATTCAGTACTGTTTCAAATTAATGATAAAGTTATCAAACACATCTCACTCGATTGTTTTTTTTTTTTTTTTTTTTTTAAGATCAGGCTATTCTTATATACTGCTATATTGAAAGGAGAAAAAAAGTAAATGGCCCAGATGCACAAAACAATTTACTACACACTACAAGTATCCAGTTTTAGGAATTAGTTCTCTCAAGTGCTTCTCTGCTGGCTGCTTCGGTAACACTTTAGATTAGGAAAAACTATTTACTAATTTTTTTAGAGATAAATAATGTACTGGTGCTATTTGTGATTTTTTTTCTTCTTCTTCTTTTTCTTTCTTTTTTACTGTACTAAAGCATAAAATTACCATAATAGGTTTGCAGATATTTCGAAATCATAGTTAAGTTTACTTAATTGTTTCTCTGAAAATTAGTGCTACAGTCAGTTATTCAACTTTTAAATATGCATTCCATGTCAGAATGTCTGTTTTTGTTATGTGTGTGTAATTTCACCCATGGCCACCCCAGGTTTCTCAGTGGCATTGGAGGTATGGAAAGCCAGCTAACTGGGTCAGAGAAACCAGATTATACACAACCTAAAAAGCCTCCACATCCATCTAAAAATCAATGCTCCAAAGATAAACAACAATATTTTTATTTGAACTAGAACCCATATCAAAAGTGATATATTTCTAAAGGTGACTGGACCTGTAGACAAAGTATGATGTCACAAACTCTTATTTTTGTGCTCTGCATTTAATCCATCCAAGTTCACACACACAGCAGTGAGTAATGAACACACACTCAGAGTGGTGGGCAATCATTTTGCTGCACCACTCAAGAAACAATTGTGGATTCAGTGTTTTGTTCAAGTAGTAATAATTCAGTTCTTTTTTTCATGAATGACAATATATGTATTTTTTATATCAATAATAATGATATCAAGAGTAATTTATACATTCTGTAAAAGATTACTCAGGGGTAGGGGGCCATCTATCCTCAGTAGTAGCATCTGAAAAGTTTTACATTTTGAGCTTAGACAGAAAATTAAGCAAATATTTCTAAATCTTTCCTTTGATAACACACTGAGATCATTATGCAGATACTAAACTACATTTGTATTCCTAGGATGAGGTGTTTGAAGACATGGCAAAAACAAGCACCTCCAAAATCTTAATAAATAGCCCATTTAACATCCCAGCTTTATAAACTGCAAAATGAATATTTGCCCAAAGGCCACAAAGCAATGACATGTTTATTTGTTGTAAACAATGATTCTGGCAGCTTTTTGCAAAACTATACTTTTCGCAGGCCTTGCTATAAGCTCTTAGCAACAAGTTAAGAAACTGACAACAGAGTGACAGAGACTATAGCAAACATACCATGATGCCTGTCTCTTCAGATTATTCTCACACACCCCAGTGGTCAAGGGGTTAGAGTTAAGCCCTAAAGATCACTATTACATCTATTAAATCTATTAAATATATCTACATATCCTTCCAATCTACTGAAGCTCCAATGATATTTCATAAACGGTATACTTACTGGTATATATGTCTGTTGCAGATTGTTTGATGGTAAAGACAGGATGGAAATTAATATGCCATTAAAAATGGGAACACATTACAGATGATGACATTTACTTCTCTAGGGACTAAAACTGAATGACAGATGGAGGAGAGACAATTCAGAGATTTTAGACTTTTATTTACATTTAATTACAGTGTTTACTTCTGCGGGCAATGCATGGAGTGTATTTGTTCAATTTAAAACTATTCCAATTGCACAAATAGATTGTCACTGGATTACTGTATATGTGATGTAAAATAGTGGAATTGCAAAGAAAAGCATAAATACTAAAGATATGCTTAATGTTTAATTGACTGAATGTCAAAATGTAGACAATATTTCAGAACTGTATCACCTGTTGTTGTTGTTTTGATAAACAAACAATCTGTGATCTAGGTTGGTCAACATGTTATACATTTTATGGATTTTATTTTCATGCATTATACTTGTATTATTATTATTAATATTTATTTTTATTTTTATTTATTTTTTTAATAGCAAATTTCAAACACACATCAAGTAAAGTGTGTGCTAGAGGGCTCAGACTTTGTATAAATGTGGCTCAAGGGTATCCCTGTGCACCTCTGCAAATTAATCATTCTGACACGTTCACGACCCTTCTAATAAGACAGGGGCCACAGAGCACCCCCCATCATCCCAGCCTATACCGCCTCGCTCCTTCTTTGTTTGGCCCCTATCCCAGGAGATTGGAGAGCTGAAGTGGGGGAGGACATGGGACAGAGGACTGGTGTGTGTTGGGAAAATGGGGGATACAGACCGCAAGTGACACCCTCATTCAGAATGCTCCTGGGGGACAGGGCCAGGCACAAGACTCCTAGCATATTTTAGGCAGCACAGCCCCCTATGCTCAACAAAAGCATGTCCCGCATGCTCCCTAAAATAATGAAGGTATTTAGCTAGTGTACTAAAAGTGTACTAAAAGTGTCTATTGCATACATTAACCAAGCACAATAATAATATATACACATAAGTGCAGATATGAGATTGCTTACGATCATTCTCATGAATGTATGTAGGGAGACAATGGAGCCACCAGAATCAAGAAACAGTGATTAAAGTGCAATCTTACTGTTGCACAAAACGAGAAACTATGCCATATTAATAATAAAAATAATGATAAAAATACCTGTCAAGAAATTGTTTATACTTCTCTAGTACATCTATTATAAGACTGTTTTCTTATTATTATTATTATTATTATTATTATTATTATTATTATTATTATTATTGTATAGTTTCTCATTTTGTGCAACAGTAGGATTGCACCTTAATTTATTGAGATTTGTCAAAAAAAAAAAAAAAAAAAATATATATATATATATATATATATATATATATATATATATATATATATATATATATATATATATATATATGAAAATTAAAGATTACCTAAACCTACTAAAAATGTTTTGCAATAAAACTTGTTTTAGAGACTTACCATTACCTACCATCCTGTCTTTTAACTTTTGGGTAAGGCTTAGCCAAGTCTAGTCAATTTAAGTCTGTACGGTGCTTTTCACTATGAACATTACTATGTTGCCAAATATGTCGCCATACAAAGATTCAAAGATTTATCATTTATAACATTTACATATACATGTGGAAAATGTAAATACTAAGGCAATTAAATAACTTTAAAGCTGTCACATTTGTATGTGTTTCTCGATTTCAGTTTCCATTCCAAAAACAAACATCTGATCCATAACATTTTTTTTTTTTCAGTTCCCCTTTGGCTCACAGATCATTGTTGTGGCCCAATTTTAAATGGCAATCTGTTCAAATAAATAATTCATGAAATGAATTAATTTATATTCATGTTTGCTGACATTATTTTTCATTTTGGCACTGAAAATGAGATGACTGACAATGAAAAAGTGGGCATCTTCTGACCTCCGTGCTCCTAATTTTCTCTTTGTATATCCCATATGTGATGGCGCATATTTTGTTGATATTACTCAACAGATATGTTCAGCATTGTTGAATTACCCTATATATATATATATATATATAGAAGCTTCTTTGAGTGTAGAAAGTTCATCATTTAATGAGGCAAGCATTGTTCAGTTTATGATTGGTTGTTTGTTGCTAAACAACTGGCTGTTACATTCTAACACATCGTTCAAACTGTAAAGCTCTAGCACCACAATAGAGTGTAACAGTGCCCATCCTCTTTTTTAGTGGCCTTAGTTCTGGAAGTATTTTTCCTATTTTATTTTTTACATAAGGTTTTTTAAAGCGTCTGTGTTTTACGCCATTTACAGATTAGCTACAAGAACGAGATACATGCCATGAACCAAATCAATCAGAGATGATTAACCTCATTATAAACTTTGATTTGGAACAAAAAAATATTAAAATTAGGAAATGTAATGAGGGAAATAACTTAAATCTCTTGAAACATTGCAAAATACATATTATATATTGAAAACAAGAAAAAATATTAAACCATTGATTTAAAGATTGAAACATTATATTTTGTGTTTATTACAAAATATACATATTATGCATATAGAAATATTTAAGACCCTATTTGAAATATTTGAGACCCTAGTGAAACTGACTCTACATAATTTGCTTTGCTTAAAGGGAGTGAGGGATTGAAACATTGCTTTACTAGAGTAACCTGGGCTCATAATGGCTGATAAGGGTAAGGCAGCTGGGTTTTTGCACTTGATTACATTACTATTTTGTATTAATTTACAAATTAAGTAATGATCTTGATCCAAGAAAAAAAAAAAAAACAAGCAAACTGAGTGACAGACAAAGTGTGAGACAATTCCAATGTAGATTTCAGATACAGCTTAAATTATTATTATTATTATTATTATTATTATTATTATTATTATTTTAATTTAACTCCATATTTATACATTTTCCTGCAATATCTTGCAATTCATGGATACTCTTGGTGGACTATGATTGCTGGCTGCAAATTACCAGACAAATACTGTATATTCTTCACCTCAACAATCCCAAAACAACAGAAATGAAATGATCACAAAATTAGTCGGACTGAGGGAAATAAGGGATAGATACAGTAAGAGACTGAACTGAGATTATACTCACAACAGTACATATATAACTTTATAGAAAATCCTTACAAAACAGAAATTTAATATTTTCAGGTTAAATTGTTCACTTATATTTACATGTTTGACATAAAGTGTTATACTTATATGTTTGAGATGCAATTTTATTTGTTACATGTGATGACTTCAGTTAGGCCTACCTGCTTATCTGGGTCTGGAATTGATCCAGAATGGGAGGAGAAGCATTGAACCGTGGGAAGAGGAAAGAGAACGAGAGAAAGAAAGAGGCATTCTTAAGAGAGCAGTGAAATTGTACCCAGGCTATAATGGACGTCCGTTCCATTGAAATTTTATTAGCCAAAAAATTTCTAGAACACTTCTGTTATTTAATTACTTCACTTTTATTTCATGTTGACAAAACGTGACAGAAAAACATGAGTTTGCTTTCCCCCTTTATTTTAATCCTCTTTCACTCTCTTAGATGAACAGAAAAGAATGAGAGTAGTCTAAGACACAGGTGTTCACACAGTGAATTAATACTAAAAAACTTCCCACACACACTTCCCATTGATCACTAGATGGTCGGACAACCGTCTTGTCTTTTTAGCATTCTCTATTCTGTTTATGGTTCCTGCACCTTCAGGAAATTACCCTTTTATAGGGTCAACACAATAAAAGACCTTTGGGTTTTTTTTCTAGCTGGGAGTGGTTAGTGGGTTGGTGCTTGTGAATGTGTATATGTGTGTATGTGACTTTGTGTGTGAGAGAGAAAGAGACATTTTAGGAGGGGGAAGCAGTGCTTGTAGTGTTGTTTAATCTCCTACCCATCCTGTTTGACATTTTAGGTGGGGGTAGTAGTGTTTAATCTACTAGTTATCTTTTGCGGCCAAAGAAAAAGACCTGAAGAGGTTAATTGGCTCCTCATCCAATATATCACATTGATGTGAACTCTCTGACCCTTCTTGTCAATAGGAGGCCTTTTCCTCTCTGACTTGATGAACGTGTGTTTCTATGGGAGTGCAGTGCAGAGTATAATTTTTGAGGAACAAAAAGAGAAATTATGTCAAATTATATATCTCAAATAATTAGACCTCTCATAACAATAAAGTTCCTACATTTTGTATTTCAACTGACTTCTCCTAGCATTTAGCACAGTTTGGTGGTTAAGTTAAACAAGTCAAGTAAGGTGGGTCATTGTGTGGGAGGGAGGTGAGGGTGTAAACTGACAAATTACTGACAAAAAACAAAAACCACAGGCTGTTATGAAAGCACACTGACAAGGGAGGAAGGTCTGGTCTACATATATAGACTGGTGACAAATGAGTTCTTATAGTTGATTTTCTATTCTAGCCCGTAAACACACAGAGCCAAATTCAGAACAGAGGCAGAACAAAACATACCATTGCAATGTCCAAACATAATGTCCACCTTTAAATCTAACAACCAAAATATAAGATGGTAAGTGATATAAGTGACAGTTTTGTTTTTGTGGAATTACATTAAATGTCACAAGCAGTTGCTTTTATTAGCCAGGACTGACTGCTTGTGTGATAAAGAACAAAATGGAAGACGATCATGGATGCAGTGATGGGAGAAGGAAAATGAAAAAAAACAATGATTAATGAAAATAATAAAAATAAAAAATAAAAAGTAAAAGTAAAGATAAACTAAATTAAAACTGCAAATAAACAACATTGTAAAAAAAAAACAGAGTAATTTTTTATTTTTTATTGTAATCAATTTTACCTTTAAAATTGATATTATATATAGTGCAAAACAAGTATTTTTCATTGATACGATAAGTTGATTATTTTAAGCGATTAAAATAAATGAAAGACATTTTAGAATACATTCTTCTCCTTTCATAAGTCAAGCCGAAAGGAATTTAAAAGACTATCTAGTAGTTCCAATTGAAATGTACTTGGATTCATCAGTAGCTCAAAAAAAAAAGAATATATTAAATGAGAGCCCAATGAATAAACTCAAACTAGTATTTAAAAAAGGGATGTATCTTAGAAAGAACATAAATGTGACTAATTACATGAAACTTCTCTATCACCTTGAAATGTTTCACAGTTTGAAGTTCTTTTCAACAACTGAGGGAAATTATCCATTGTTTCTTTAATTATGCATATTAAAAGTCATGCAGAAATGATATTCAAACTCAAACTAAACAGTTTTAATATTGTACAAAACAAACTTAAGATAATCACTGAGCCATCAAATGCTGTTTTGGCTAGTCAAGACAACTCGATCATGAAAAATGTACCTTTTATCCCATGATGTAGTGACACTTCTTGTCAGGACACAGTCAAGTAAATCTAGTTTGTTAGCATTAAATAAGTGAAACTACTGTAAAAGCATTATGCGTGGGAAACTGTATTAGCATTTTTTATGAGGTAATTATTTAAATACTGTGCTGTGAACTAGTGCATGTGTGGGTGAGCATAAAAGTACTTTTTTATAATACACACATACTTCTAATACTGGACTGAGCTGCGATTAAACCGTAACAGCTCTTTAGTCAAACACAAACACAGCTGCTAGCATTTAAAACAAGAAATGAGAACTGTGTGGAAATAAATGGTCATCAGGACACTTCTAGTGTCTAGTTTATCATAATCCACTGACAGATTTAAATTTAATTTAATAAATTTATTTATTTATTTTTATTTCATAGAAATAAATAAATAAATAAATAAATAAATAAATAAATAAATAAATAAATAAATGATGTTAAATACATACGTAAATACACTCATTGAACCATGTGATGGTCAAAATGACTTTTTTATGCGATTCTCATACTGCACCGCTACAACAATAATCTACAAAAACAAAACAAAAAAGCCATTTTTAAAAGCCATCCATGAGCTTTGCAGCCGTTAAATGATAATTTATGTGATTCGCCACTTGAATGTAAAGCGCGTCCATTATGCCAGTGGGAACGTGGGCTGTGTGACAATCAACGCAGAGGTTAGTTAGGGGAACACAAACCTATCTTTGTTCACTCTGGTCAGAAAAAAAAAAAAAAGGATTATTTGCTCGGCTTTTCATCTGCCTTGTGCGGAATACATTATGTGTGTAAATGTTGTTGAACCCCGGCTATTCTCAACGAATAGGTCACACACTCCCCTCGACCCAAACTCCTCCATGGGCTTTGTGTCCACACTAAAGTGAAAAAAAAAAAAAAAAAAACCGGCCTATGCCTATAAACTTAACATTTAAAAGCGAGTGCACTCGTAAGGCACTGCTGCTGCTTTAGGGAAACAATAGTGTGTTGGACACTTTTTCTCGCAAAGACTAACGGCAACAGACTGCTTGTGCAAGACGGCTCTTTGGCAACTGCTTTAATGCTCATCATTTATAATACCAATCTCTATTAATCATCTGAAATACTGCTAGTTATTTTTAACATAATATAATGTACTCGGAAGCAACATGGAGGGTATCTGCCATATTTATTTACATTGCCCTTATAAATTTATTACACGTAAAGGGGCACGGGCGCAACCAAGTAAAAGTAGCTTTCAAAATCTAAGTAGGTAGTGAGAGCTGATAGGTGTTTTTTTTTTTTTTTTTTTTTTTTTTGTAGGCTAATAAATATAGCCGGTGTGTGTGTGTGTGCGTGCGTAGCATTAAAGTGCTGACATTTATGATCAACCTGATGCAATTGTCACTTTAATAAATAAACGTAAATTTTCAACTAAACGTTTAAAAGAAGTGTAACTGTTTTAAAGGGTGCAGTGATCATGTAAAGTGTTCTAGACTATAAGCTTAAGCATAACTTCTTAAACAACAAAACAAATGTGAAAAAGTTTTGTAACTTACGCTCTGAAGCCATTGTGATGACAGACTCGGTAGTGGCGTGATACTCATCGGCGTCCATGAAATCCTCTAGAGAGGATGCGTCCCCCTGGAAGTCGTGATGGTCCAGAAGCTGCTGCAGCGGAGGTGCTTTGGGAAGAAGCTGATTTACCACCTCTCTGCTGATGTTAGGCGCTTGTTTTAAGCGCAGTTTGCTAAGGATTTGTGATTTGATTGTTTCCAGCCGTAAGACTTTACTCTGTTCTCTCCAAACGCACGCGGAACACTGATGAGAGTCCACATCCTCCAGATCAAAGAGAGAGACTCCAGCATCCGAGGACATCTCACTAAGTGGAGCCTGAAAGAAGCTCGGCTCATCGCTTCCGGACAGTCCCAAAGAAATAAGAACCGTTAAGCACAATAAAAAGTTATACCTTTTCATGATGTTAAATGGTAAGTACCAAAGATTTTCCTCTTGGCTTTGCAAGAAATCGTGGTTCTGATCTTGATAATATTTTTTCGAGCAACAAATTATCTAAAAAAAATTAAGACGTTTTAGCAGAATACATATTCCATTTTAAACGGGCAAAGCGACGGGAATAATCGAATTATTTTATAGAACGTTCTTTTTTGCATTTCAGTTTGTGTTTTAAGTCCTTTTATCAGCTAACTGCTTTACTGTCGGAAAATATTTAGCATGTCTTTTTCAACTGTAGAAATGCGTCTATAAAGCCCCTTTATATATCACTGCTGCCTAGTGGCGTAATCCGTCTCTATTGGCTATTTCAACAAAAGGCTCACAGGTTTGTCACTAAATCTAGAGACAGAGAGAGAGAGAGAGAGAGAGAGAGAGAGAGAGAGAGAGAGAGAGAGAGAGAGAGAGATTTTTTGTTTATATTCTGACCTTCCGCACCACACAATGGAAGTTAGCTATAGACATAAGTGGACGTAACTTTACATTGCAGCTTGTATATCTTATAGGTTACTTAAAGTCTAATTTCATCAATATGTTAGAGCGCTGTTTGCCGGTTAGATCCTTGTTTTTAGAATATATAGTAGGCATCACTTTCTCTGAAATTATTATGTAGCCTAAATAAATATCTAAGCATTTCTTTAGTAAGTTGCCTTTTTGAATTGGTCATTAATATGATCACCTACTTTTACACGGATTTTCCTTATGCTCACCTAAATATGAGAGAGCATACGAATATCAAGCTTTAATAATGAAAACAGAGAGAACTATACCGGCCTTTTGGACAAATCATCGTTTGATGTGGGAACAGACGTTTGGCGAAGGCTTTAAGACCAAGCAGAATCCCCTGTTAGCAGATGCCCCTTTTCACCGCCCGCGTTTTGACAACAAATAACTTTTGGTAAACGCACAGAACTTGTTATTTCAATTATTATTCAAGAGCTCAACAGCAAGCCATGCATTAGCGCCACTGTCCGCTTGTAGTCATGCGTACTTACTGGGTCCAAACGCTCTATCTATTGTTGCATTACATTTTTGTTATTTTGCACCTGCGTTAAGGAGTATGAACAATTTTATGGTTTACCTTTGTGCGCCCTCTAGAGGGAAAACCCTGAATTGGAGCGTTACCTTGTTTCTGTACAAAGTATCATGTGTATAAACTGCTAATAAGACATGTCTCTTGCAGTTCTTCCAAAGGCTGTTTAGAGCACTGATGTCTGTGAACGTCTAAAGAGCAATCTTTATTAAACTTAAGAAATATTTATTGAATTGAGAAATTTAAATCATGCAGATCTGGGCCCGGTTCCCCAAAACGATCAACAATGATTTTATGTTGTGGACTAGGGCTGTAGCGATTGGATATTTAATCGAGTATTCTACCAAAAATTACATTGATTAATCAAGTAATCAGATAAAATGTGTTTTATCTTAATTAAAGTGCAATATTAATTATGCAAGAGAAAATAAGACTCCTGGGTCTCTTAAAATGAACAACTAAGTTTCCTTTATTAAAAAAAAAAAAAACATTTTTATTTTTTAAATGCATAGAATGCAATGCACACATCAAAAATAAACTTTAATTATTACCCATTTTTTCTCTGTCTGTACTTGTACTGTGAACAATGACAATAAAGTTGGCAGATTAATTAACTGCATTTAAATGCCATTCAGTTGGTGTTTTAAATAAAGCATTTTCTGAGATGCACATTAAACACACAAAACATTAATTTAATTAATCTTTTAATTATTGAAAATTAAGCAAACTTAACTTTTTGGTAAACAAGGGAGATTTAGTAGTAGTAGTAGGATATGTACATTCTGCTGAACAACAGTAATACATACCTGGCAAATACTTTTCTTTAAACTAAACCAGACTTTTATTTTGATGGGTTGACGTACCTTTACAGTTCTGTGTATGTGATGTGACGCTAGTTTTACTCGAATCAAATGGTCAAATGCTCATGAAGTTACTGTCAGAGCAGTTCTGGAGATGTTGTTCATGTGTTCACCTCCTTATTTAGTCAGACAGCAGATGCTGAAATCACCATGAGTGTCACGCGCGCTTCAGTGTGTGTTAATAAAGGAAGACGCGCTTCTGCTCCATTCATTAACAGAGACACACAGAACATGCAGGATTCATATTTAAATAGACTGTTCCGGCTTAATATTTACAGATATTAGTCCATATCGTGATTTGATGTAAGTGCAATGCGTTAAACTGTAAATTCAGTTTTCATGACTGGATTCCGCGATTCCCTCCGCGTTTTCTGCATCGCGGAAATCATAGGGCCGTAGTTGTGGTATGCGCTGTCTATCTTGCAATGGACACACGCCACGACGTTCTCTTTATGTTTGCCCGCGCCCTCAAATCAAAACACTGCTGGCTCCTTGCAGTATGCAATTTCGGATGCAGTGCTTGTGTCTCCTTCCGCTTTGTGGGTGACGTAAACGCGTTGTCACATAAAAAATAATTGCGAAAGACCCTGATGTGAGATTTAAAATAAATTAAAAGAGGCTTTTAATAATAATCCCAATTCTACCCCTTAGCCCTTCCCCTTTGCCCTACCCCTCCTTTTTGCGCGTTCACATGAAGGGGTAGGGTTGTCTTGATTCTCTTTTGGTTGGAGGGGTAGGGGTAAGTGGAAGGGCCAGATAGCCCTTCAAACAAAGATTTTTCGGGACCACACTTCAAACGAAGGGGTATAAATTTTCTCGGCACAAGGCTGCTACAGCAAACAAAAAGACACATAAATGTAAGCTTTTTTGGCATAAATAAAGATTTTAACAAAAAGTAATAATTTGTTTTATGTTATATTCAATTGTGAGTTCATATTAATGGTCATTTTGCTCAAAGAAATGTTTGCAAAAAATTGCTTATATTTGATAAAATCATATCATTACAGACTGCACGATAGTGCCACAGCATATGTCTGATCAGGGAGATAACTGGCGTAGACACTGATGGGGGCTAATCCCTCCAATAATTAAAAATCGCTAAACCATTTTCTCAAATATTGCCTATTCGAGAGAGAGAGAGAGAGAGAGAGAGAGAGAGAATTGGAAGTTGCGTGTATTCGCGTCTGTGGGTTTATCTTTTTAGAGTGAGTTTACGTAAAAACAGCGATTGTATCCTCTCGTCACTGGAAAATATAATGTAGCGATTCAGTATTTAAACTGTATTTAATAAAAGTCATGGGGCAGTGTTGACAAGTTTATTTTCTCCTGGATTTGTGAGCTGCACGATTTCCGACATGTGTGTTTGTCAGTAAGCAGCTCATTAATACAGAACGATGATTAAAGGCTCTAATGCACACCAGCACACCAGTATTTGTGTGTATTGTTAGAGCTAGACGACGAATGATGATGTGTGGCGGCATAGTAGTGGTGTCCCAATCCTTAGGGGAATATTTTAAGGGGAATGGGAAGGGGTATAAAATAGTATTGGGATTGGGCCTTAGTCCATCTCAATTTTTTTATTCGGCAAAACTTAAGCCCTTTTGACATTTTGGCTGACATGGCTATATTAAAAAAAATGTGCCTCCCAAGACAACTCATTATAGAGCTGCTGGACCTTCTCAGACCTGCACTTGCCAGGCTAACATGACAGAATTTTGCTTTAAGCCCTGAATGCCAACTGCTTGCTGCGCTAAGGTTTTTCTGCTACAGAGAGTTTCTTTGTGGTCGTGGGAGACGACTATAGCCAAAACAAGACCTCGGTGTGGAGGTGCGTCAGTGTCACCAACTGGGGCGTCGGACTGGAGGTAAAACCAGTACTGATTACCAGGGCCTCAAAGGAAGAGAGGGCCCTTGAAAAGTCTGGAATATATATTTTTCAAGAGGGGGGGGGGGGATTTTGTGCAGCGCCCCTGGTCACCAACACCCTTCTGCGCCATGCCGGGGATTGCATCCGGCTGATGGCAACACGTCAGGAGGTCCAGGAGGTGCACCAGGGCTGTCTTGGGCCTGGTGGATGGCACACTCATCCCTATTGCCAATCCATCAGTGAATGATCAGGTTTATATATCGCGAAAGGGATATAAACATGCAGGTTATAGTGGACCTGGGTTTCTTGCGGTTTCTTGCGTTCCCTCTAGTTTCAAGTTTCTTTTTTCCTGTTTGTTTGCTTCTGGACTGATTTTTGGTTATGACCTCTTGCCTGTTTGGATTCTGAATTTTGGATTACCCAATAAACACACTGCAATTGGATCTCTCGTTTCCTGTGATATATATCGTTACAAGTTCTTACTAGAACCAGGAAGTATGACCATATTGGCCCGGTCCTGTCAACACTGCACTGGCTTCCTATCAAACATTGTATTGATTTTAAAATATTTCTTATTACTTATAAAGCCCTGAATGGTTTAGAACCTCAGTATTTGAACGAGCTCCTGTTCCATTATAATCCTCCATGTCCGCTGGGTTCTCAAAATTCAGGAGGCAATTTGATAAAACCTAGAATATCAAAATCAACTGCGGGCGGCAGATCCTTTTTCCTATAATACTTTGGAATAACATACCTAACATTGTTTGGGAGGCAGACACACTCTTTGCAGTTTAAATATAGACTAAAGACCCATCTCTTTATCTGGCTTACACATAACACAATAATATGCCTTTAATATACAAATCCGTTAAAGGATTTTTAGGCTGCATTAATTAGTTATACTGGAACAGGGAACACTTCTCATAACACCCAATGTACTTGCTACATCATAAGAAGAATGGCATTTTTGCTAATATTAGTATTTCTTTCTCTTATACCAAGGTCCCCGTAGATACAGTCTGTATCCAGATCAGAGGGTCACTGCAGTCACTCGGATCCAGTACGTATCAAGACCAGATGGTGGATTGGCACCTAGAAAGGACCTTTACAGCCCTGAAATACATTGGAGACCAGAACAAGACCACAGGAAACAGATGATTCTTCTGCACAATCTGACATTGTGGAAGCCTGGAATTGAACTGCTGGTTTCGTCTGGTCAGAGGAGAACTGGCCCCCCAACTAAGCCTGGTTTACCCCAAGGTTTTTTTCTTCATTCTGTCACCGATGGAGTTTTGGCTCCTTGCCGCTGTCACCTCTGGCTTGCTTAGTTGGGGTTACTTCATCTACAGCGATATTGTTGACTTGATTGCAAATGAATGCACAGACACTATTTAAGTTCAAAGATGAACGGCCTTTACCTGTCATTTTTTTATTATTGACACACTGTTTCCTTATGAACATAGTTCAGTTGCTTTGACGCAATGTATTTTGTTTAAAGCGCTATATACAGTACAGACCAAAAGTATGGACACACCTTCTCATTCAAAGAGTTTTCTTTATTTTCATGACTATGAAAATTGTAGAGTCACACTGAAGTCATGAAAATAAAGAAAACTCTTTGAATGAGAAGGTCTGTCCAAACTTTTGGTACATACTGTAAATAAAGGTGACTTGACTTGACTTGACATGGACTACTTTGAAGATGTTTTTATTACCTGTCTGGACATGGACAGTATACCGTACACACACTTTCAATGGAGGGACAGAAAGCTCTCGGACTAAATCTAAAATATCTTAAACTGTGTTCCGAAGATGAACAGAGGTCTTACGGGTTTGGAACAACATGAGGGTAAGTCATTAATGAGATAATTTTCATTTTTCAATCAATCAATCACCTTTATTTATATAGTGCTTTAAACAAAATACATTGCGCCAAAGCACTGAACAACATTCATTTGGAAAACAGTGTCTCAATAATGCAAAATGATAGTTAAAGGCAGTTCATCATTGAATTTAGTTATGTCATCTCTGTTCAGTTGAAATAGTGTCTGTTTTAATTTGCAATCAAGTCAATGATATCGCTGTAGATGAAGTGACCCCAACTAAGCAAGCCAGAGGCGACAGCGGCAAGGAACCGAAACTCCATCGGTGATAGAATGGAGAAAAAAACCTTGGGAGAAACCAGGCTCAGTTGGGGGGCCAGTTCTCCTCTGACCAGACGAAACCAGTAGTTCAATTCCAGGCTGCAGCAAAGTCAGATTGTGCAGAAGAATCATCTGTTTCCTGTGGTCTTGTCCTGGTGGTCCTCTGAGACAAGGTCTTTACAGGGCATCTGTATCTGGGGCTCTAGTTGTCCTGGTCTCCGCTGTCTTTCAGGGATGTAGAGGTCCTTTCTAGGTGCTGATCCACCATCTGGTCTGGATACGTACTGGATCCGGGTGACTGCAGTGACCCTCTGATCTGGACACAGACTGGATCTGGTGGCCACGGTGACCTCGGAACAAGAGAGAAACAGACAAATATTAGCGTAGATGCCATTCTTCTAATGATGTAGAAAGTACGGTGTTATGTGAAGTGTTCCGGTTCCAGTTTACCTAATTAATGCAGCCTAAAAATCCTTTAACGGATTTAGATATTAAAAGCATATTAGTATGTTATGTGTATGCCAAGTTAAAGAGATGGGTCTTTAATCTAGATTTAAACTGCAAGAGTGTGTCTGCCTCCCGAACAATG
>NC_068388.1:26723453-26778453 GCF_023724105.1 Carassius gibelio | reverse complement strand
GTGACAGTGTGATTGCTGCTGCTGTCTCCGCCGTCGCTCTATGTGGGCCCAGCTTCAGCATCCAGCTCTCGCCTTTCTGTCTATTATTTTATTATATGAAAGTGAAGTGCGGTGACATTCTGTCAATATGGCGCCCACTTTTGGTTTCAATAACTCTCTTCGGAAACCTATGGGTGACATCATGGCCACTACATCCATGTTTTAATACAGTCTACGGTTAGATTACAGTTGATTCCACTTTTATAATGACAAAGTTGCATTGGGATCAGCATTCATAGACATTCCTATTGGGGTTTAGAGAACATGTCTCAGGACCTACTAGTTTTTGAAATCATACTCTAGATTTAATACTGGTACATGGAATTGATCTTGATAGTGTTTAAATTATGCAGCCAAGCATTATTTAGTTTTGTGCAAACTTTATATAGCTAAAACTGTAAATTCTACTCCTTGTTACAAGTATGGAGGAACAATTACATCTACAAAAAAAAGCCTGCTTTGTAACTAATCTTGATTTATCTCAATTCCTTTACACTTCCAAAAACTCTTGATGACATAACAGAAACTATAAACTCTCTCTTTTCTATAATTTTAAATCTAGTTGCTCCTTTACGCTTAAGGAAGATGAAGGAAAACAGTCTGACACCATGGTATAATGAGCACACTCACACCCTAAAAATAGCAGACCGGAAAATGGAACGCAGCTAGAGGAAAACTAAACTACAGTTACTTCGTATTGCTTGGCAGGTACACTATCGAATTTGATTTTTATCACTGTCTTGATACCATAGTGTTTTCTTTATGGAAAATATTTAAGTGCAGTATTGTGCTATATAGTCTGCAACATTAGTGAGATGTATTCTAAGTTTACTCTTTTAATAGCTATCACTGTGTTACTCCAGTGCGCCACATGAGGCATTTGATTTATATAAGTAATAATAATATATATTATAATATTACAGTTTAGCATCACACAAGCCATAATACAAAGTTAAGGAAAAAAGTCAAGTCACCTTTATTTATATAGCACTTTAAACAAAATACATTGCGTCAAAGCAACTGAACAACATTCATTAGGAAAACAGTGTGTCAATAATGAAGAATGATAGTTAAAGACAGTTCATCATTGAATTCAGTGATGTCATCTCTGTTCAGTTTAAATAGTGTCTGTGCATTTATTTAATCAAGTCAACGATATCGCTGTAGATGAAGTGACCCCAACTAAGCGAGCCAGAGGCGACAGCGGCAAGGAACCGAAACTCCATCGGTGACAGAATGGAGGAAAAAACCTTGGGAGCAGTGGCGATTCTAGGGGGTTAGGGCCACCCCAGATCTGATAGCTAGTTGGTCAAGTTCGTCAACACACGAAAGGAGAAATGCTGTCAATCAATGATGACAGCTGATCAACTGATTAAGGGCCAGTTTTACATTTTTAACTAACACAGTAACGGTCGTACGGAGACTGAGAGCTGATTCAGTGATGTCATCATCTCAGTTCAGTTGCCGAGTACGATCTGAACTAGCGTGCACAAGAAGCGAGACTGCATGTACGGCAAGTAAAATGGTTCAAAATACCGTCCTAAATCCTAAACGTGAAAATAGTTTTAAGACGAGGGGTTTAATAACTCAAAAATGATTTCCTTTTTTATTTTTTTATTTTTTTTTATCAGATTTATTACCGATTTCAGTGTGATGCTTGAGGCTTTGTCAATTTTGTTTTAATACTGTCTTATACTTATTCATTTATGCTCATTTATTTTTATTTTTGTATCATATGCCTTGCTGTTGTTGTATTTATGTATGCACTGAAAGCTTAACTGTGTGGTGTGTATGCAAAACATTTATGTCTCAAAGCAGTGTTGAAAAGGAAAATATTTAGTAGCCTTTTTAACCATTTATCAATGTCTTGCTTTTTTCTAATTCTAAAATAAAAATTGCCTGGCCTCTTTTTGTCCAGCAGACACTTTTCTTCTAAACTTGACATTGTTTTCTGAGGAGATGTGATTAAGTTTGCCATCTATTGAAATAGCTTTATTGTTAAAATCTAAACAAATAACCTGCAATGAGGTTCTAAAGGCCTAATTGAAGGAATATACCTATATAAACCAAAATTAGAAAACAGGTCATTGTCCATGTGCTAGTTGCTTTAAGTCAGTTAAGTATAGTTTCTTGACAAGCACTGACTTTTTTTATTATAAAGTGTTGGTGTATCATTATACTCACTTTACTATGAAAAAATGTGTTAGTGTAGAGAAGTTGCTTACCATTAACTTGGAAATTGGAGGACATATCCAAGTTAAATATTTCTGCTCTTTTTTTTTAAGACATGGATAAATACCTTGAGTTTTGTAATTTAGAATTTCCTCATATAGGTTTGATCTATATGAACTATATTCCACTGTATCAGTAAGAAGGTAAACAGATTAATCATAGAATATTAGTTCAAATGTATTGTTGCTCTATATTGAAACGTCAGCATTTGGACATCAGCATGGACAGATTACACTAATTTGCAATGGAAAAATTAAACTGCAAAAACTCGGACATAAGACAAAAACAAAGGAACAACTGCAAGATGAAGAAAAATAATAACAGAACATTAACTGGAGTGTGAGAATCATTTTACTATGTTGCAGTGTAGCAAGAGATTTGTCCCTTTTTGCTTTCCTTACATCCAGTTGTGTTTGGTGTATTTGCATGCGGCACAATTTAGGCTACTTTGGGGCAATGTTTGATAAACTATTTGGTTGGGTTTATTACACAGACCTTGCAACCTGAGAGGGGAACAGAATCAACTGCTGCGCCATGAAATATGAAAAGCTATTTTCTGGACTGAAGACTTGTTTTTTTGCAGATGTGTGTGTTCAGTAGAGCTAATGTTATATTTTTGGCCAACCAGTGTGTGAAATATAGTGTGACAGCCTAGATTTAAGTAACTATAACACAAGAACAAGCTTTGACTTATTTATTTGCTCTGTGATTAAAGGGCTGTTTAAAGTCTTTTAGTCTTGAAGATGTCTACATCTAAGTCATGAAATCACAGAAAAGGCGATTAAAGCTGCAAACTGTGCATGTATAAGCAGCAAACCACGTATCTCAAATGCATGTTCAAATAAAATATAGCCTATTCTGCAATTCGAGGTCACAATATCAGACATAAGTTGATTTGTATTTTTTTATTAGTAATTTAATTTTATAGTACAGTGCACTTATACTATAAAATATGCGAAAATTAAACCATTTAAATGCATAAACAAATTCTACTGTTATGTTGATTTCTGGCCTTTTTCACATTTTTTTTTTTTTTTATCATTGCACGCCTCATCCATGATTAATGTTGGAGAACAAGCATTTACAATTTTTGAGAAGCTGAATGAGAAATAAAGTTAAAGTGAGCCCCTTTTTTAAAATACCTGGAGGTGAGGAATAATACAAAAGTTAATTGTACTCAGTTGTGTTTAAGGCACTAAATAGCCCATTATGCCTACATTATAGTCAAACACATTTTTTATATAAAATAATGAAGATTTCTGTGCCACCCCAGACTGGTTGCTGGCCCTTACTTGGCCACCCCTATAAAAACATCCTGGCTTCGCCACTGCTTGGGAGAAACCAGGCTCAGTTCGGAGACCAGTTCTCCTCTGGCCAGATGAAACCAGCAGTTCAATTACAGGCTGCAGTTTAATTACTCAGATTTTGCAGAAAAATAATTTGTTTCTTGTGGTCTTGTCCTGGTGGTCGCCTGAAACAAGGGCTTTACAGGGGATCTGTATCTGGGGCTCTAGTTGTCCTGGTCTCCACTGTCTTTCAGGGATGTAGAGGTCCTTTCTAAAAATAAAGCAACCAAAAACAATATATGTCTCCTTCCGATGTAATGTTAACTCTGTACAACATCAGCATCAGTTAAAATATCATTATAATTTCCTTTACAGAAGAGAAAGCTGCTTACATACAGTCTAAAAATCCATCCATTTAATGCTTTATTGGGTGGTTGTTCTGCACGCTTAGTAAAAAAACTACAGCTAGTCCAAAATGCAGCAGCAAGAGTTCTTACTAGAACCAGGAAGTATGACCATATTAGCCCGGTCCTGTCCACACTGCACTGGCTCCCTATCAAACATCGTATAGATTTTAAAATATTGCTCATTACTTATAAAGCCCTGAATGGTTTAGCACCTCAGTATTTGAGTGAGCTCCTTTACATTATAATCCTCTACGTCCGCTATGTTCTCAAAACTCAAGCAATTGATAATACCTAGAATATCAAAATCAACTGCGGCACATTTTTTTCCTATTTGGTGCCTAAACTCTAGAATAATCTACCTAACATTGTTTGGGAGGCAGATACACTTTTGCAGTTTAAATCTAGATTAAAGACTCATCTCTTTAAAGGGTTAGTTCACCCAAAAAATGAAAATTATGTAATTAATAACTCACCCTTATGCTGTTCCAAACATGTAAGACCTCCTTTTATCTTCGGAACACAGTTCAAGATATTTTAGATTTAGTCCGAGAGCTCTCAGTCCCTCCATTGAAGCTGTGTGTAGGGTCTACTGTCCATGTCCAGAAAGGTGAGAAAAACATCATCAAAGTAGTCCATGTGACATCAGAGGGTCCGTTAGAATTTTTTGAAGCATAGAAAATACATTTTGGTTCAAAAATAGCAAAAACTACGACTTTATTCAGCATTGTCTTCTCTTCCGTGTCTGTGTGAGAGAGAGTTCAAATCAAAGCAGTCTGGGTATCCGGTTCGCGAACGAATCATTCAGTTCACCAAATCGAACTGAAACGTTTTAAAAAGGTTCGCATCTCTAATACGCATTAATCCACAAATTACTTAAGCTGTTTACTTTTTTAATGCGGCTGACACTCCCTCTGAGTTCAAACAAACCAATATCCCGGAGTAATTCATGTACTCAAACAGTACATGAATATCATGTACAGTATGAGATATCATCACTTGGCTGCATAATTTCAACACTATCAACATCAATTCCATGTGACAGTATTAAATCTAGAGTATGATTTCGACAATGAGTAAGTACTGAAATGTGTTGTCTAACCCGAATAGAGTTCAGAATGTCTATAAATGCTGATCCCAATGCATCTTTTTCATTATCGAAATGGATATTAAAATCACTAACTAACTCGGATGTAAAATCACCAAACTCTTTAATAAAGTCTGTATGGTGCCCTGGTGGCCTGTATACAGTAGCCAGTACAAACATAACAGGGGATTTATCATTAACATTGGTTTCTCTGGATAATGTTAAATGAAGCACCATTACTTCAAACGAGTTATACTTGAAGCCTGCCCTCTGCGAAATCTCTATGTGCTGAGAATTAACTGACCTCTGTGACGGGAGGCAGCTAGCAGACGGTCGGTTTAGCCAGTCTGTCTGCTTCCTGACCTGGACCCCAGTTAGTCAAGTATAAACACTAAGACTATTTGCCATATTTCTAGACAGAAGAGTGGCGCCACCCCAGGAGGGATGAAGACCATCTCTTTTAAACAGGTCAGGTCTGCCCCAAAAGCTCGTCCAATTGTCTATGAAACCTATGTTATTCTGTGGACACCACTTAGACATCCAGCCATTGAGTGATGACAATCTGCTATGCATCTCGTCACCACGGTAAGCAGGGAGGGGACCAGAGCATATTACAGTGTCTGACATCGTGCTTGCAAGTTCACACACCTCTTTAAAGTTATTTTTAGTGATCTCCGACTGGCGAAAAGAGAACAAATCATGTAATTATTTAGAGACAATGATTTGTATAGTAAGCACTTTTACTGATGTGAATTATTGATAACTATAATAATTTGAATACATAGCTAGCACACTCAGAAATGAATCCCAATATTGTGGGGAAAATAAAAACAGCAAGTGCTTTTTCCTTGCTCAGCCATGATCAAAACATTAGTTGTTGTTTTTTTTTCTCTTTTTTTTTGGTATCTTAAATGTCCCTCCAGTGCCTCTATTAATTAAATGAATTAAATGTGACCTACCAAGAAAATCCATTTATTATAAAAAATAATTTTTTTCTTTTAAAATAATAATAGCTTTTCTTAAGTTTTCCCTAACAAGCTGAACAGCAAAGCGGTGTTATCTTTCTTTTCAAACAGAAAGTCTCAGTAGCTTAGAGAGAAACAGAGAGCAGCAGAGACACTAGAGCGTCATAACGACATCTAGTTTTTCTTCTTGAACGTAATCTGCTCACTCGTTCATTCTGGAAGAAGAGCTTTCAGGCCTCAGGAGCATTTGCATAATGGTGTTTTTCGTCAAAGTTTTAAATCACCTCACCAGCGGATCAATAATAAAAAATAAAAAAATCTCACAATCCAATCAATTCTATAAAAACAAGTATTGTACTTGAAAACTACAAGTTAATGTATGAAGTACATGAATAACTGTGCATGCTATTAATCGAGTCTAATGTCATGCCACACTCGGGCTCCAAGATATTTTTTTGCAGGTATTGTTCCACAGCCAGTTCTGAAACCCATTTCAGAATTACATTTTCACCAGTTATTATCCGCGTGCAAAGTTTTGTGAGTTTACAAGCATGTTTATGCCCTCAAAAAGAGCATTTACTTTGGAGAAGAAACGCGGCAGGTACAACAGGTTCCTTGCACCACTGGCACTCGGACCCTAATAAATCACAGTATTAAACACTTTAACTTTGAACATCATAAAAATAATTGCTAAAAATAATAAAACTAACCTATTATCACAAAAGTAATGAGGTAGAACTACATATAATACACAAACATATTCCTGTAAGGGAAACTTATACAAGTCATCTTGAGATCTTCAACACTGTATTACTAAGCACATCTGGGGCCTGTACCATGATGGTAGCTGAACAAATTCAGAGTTACAGGATTAGTTTTGAGGTCACAAAACCAAACCTGTCCAATCCGGCTTTGTTGTTACCATGATGCTGTTCATCAACTTTCTTTGTCAATTCAGGCTTTGATCCTGAGTTTGTGGAGCGCGTGCACATGAATGTGTGACATCACTGGCGAACAGCCAATCACGAGCCTTGCAACACAAAGCAAGTTTGATTTACTTCTCGCGAGAGACCCAGCGAGATTCAAAACTAAAGGTTAAAGGTTTTGCTAAAGGTTAAGAGATTGAAGAATATGACAAATTTACATGAAAAATGAAGGAGGACTGATAAAATAAATGATCTTGCTCCATCAGTGTAGTCACAAGTGGAACTTGTTAACTTAGAAAAATTTGAAATTTGAAAATATATAGTGATAGAGACTTGAACATGTAAGTTCAGATTTGTAATTTTTAAAATAGTTCAATCTTTTGATACTACAGCTTATTTATATTACATGATCTGTATACATTAATATTTAAAATAATTTACAATAACTGTTAAACTAAAATTGCTTGTGTGTAAGAGATAAATAATAATATGAATCACAATAATTATATAAATCATAAAATGACTCAGTTACTATCATTAAAGCCAGACTTCTATTTTTTTTATTTTTAAGCAAAAGTGACCTTTAATTTGGAGCAAGATAAACTGGAGTGACTTTGTGTCAGACATGTGTCAGACATGTGTCACTTCTCTCACATCTGATTGGTTCACCTTCAGTTTGAGATCTTGAATCCAGAACATAACCTGCCCCAGAGCAGGTTAGCCGTGCAGCGTAAGATACCATGGCAACGAACACCGATTAAAGCCAAGCTACTTTCATAATACCTAAAACCCAGGGTTGGCGGAAACTAAGCTGAAACATAGCTGACTAGCCAACTAATCCAGCTTCGTGGTACATGCCCCAGGCCTTTGATTACGACCGGCTGAGACACATTTAGTAAAATCACTGTTAGGCAGTATTTTAGGGCTTATTGCTTAAAAGGCTGAACTAATATAGCAAAGTTCTACATAGATGTATTTATATTCAAAACATGCTCAAGACAGTCAAGGAAAAATGTGGATTACAGATCATATTCTTTGAAAGAAGCCAACTGACCAAACAAATAAAATAAGAAAGAAAACCTAACAGCTGGAATGAAGCACTTCTGCTGACAAAAGATGATTTTAATGACAGATAAAATTTCATTTCTCATCATCAGAACATCTGGGTGGCTGAATAGACAACACTTCCCATGCCAGTTTTGTAGAAATGGGTAGAGCTAGTGGGTTACAAACTATTAAAGCTACAGTTATCTTCAAAGCCATTGGTCCTACAGTAAAAGCACAAAGTTTGTTGGTCTGCCAAGAGTTAGTCTGGGTTTATGGTTTAATCCAAACACTCCATTAAGGGTTAAAGGATCAGTTTGTTGAAAAGTGAATGGCTTATAAAACACATCACACTGTATTCATTCTTAAGACTGAAGTCAGTCACATCTCCTGCCCAGAGAGTGCAGTTAAAGCGGCCAATCAGAGGAGACGGTCAGAGTCTGTCTGCTTCACTACTGGCCGTTCTTCACATTAAACATCCTCTCCTGAAACAAACAGAGGAAAAACAGATGATGCTGTATGTGCCGAGGCCCACATCACCCTAAATAAAGTGCAAACAGAAGAAGGACTAACCCAATGCATTTAATAATACTACATACAACTATGCTATAATAGTACAGTCTCATGAGTCCACCTCATCAAGGTGCTTCAAATCACCCAAACAGAGTTAAGAGACTGTCGACAGTCATAAAGGCATTCAGATCACATTTCACAAATATGCATTATTTCTGAAAAAAAAAAAAAACACCTCTCAGATACAAGTTAAGAAAAATGTGTTTTTGTACCTTGATCATGGTCTCGAGTTTGATGGCGTCAGCTGCAAATTTGCGTATCCCATCAGAGAGTTTCTCCACGGCCATGCGGTCCTCGTTGTGTAGCCAGCGGAAGCTCTTCTCATCCAGGTGCACCTGCTCCAGATCACACTGCTTCGCTGAAAGAGAGAGGAGTTTAAATGATCTGAAGCGGGCGGTTCAGCGTGAGGGACACGTGTCAGCTGATGCTCACCTCCCTGCGGCGTGAGGGAACAGGTCACCGCGCTGTGGTCCTGACTGAGCTCTCCCAGCAGCCCCGGGGAGATGGTGAGCAGATCACAGCCGGCCAGAGCCTTCACTTCCCCCGTGTTCCTGAAGGAGGCGCCCATCACCACCGTCCTGTAGTTGAACTTCTTGTAGTAGTTGTAGATCTTGGTGACACTCTGCACACCTGAGAGAAAGACAGAAGCATGAGCTCGAGTCAGAACAATGTTTCAATGCTCCAAACACACACCTAACCCTAATCACTTATAACTAGGGCTTGATAAAATAATTATATACTTATATCTAATTAGTAGTGCTGGGCATTGATTAATTTTTTTAATTGCGATTAATCATATGCACAAAATTCAATAATGAATTAAAAAGTACTGTATTGAACACTTATTTTAAAAGTGCAATAACATTTGATTTTTCAGAATTGATATTTTTTTTTACATGCTCACACTGTACAAATATAGAGTTTACCGTCTGCACATAATAACCACTCTCCTACATGGTTTCTTTATTTGTTTCTAACAGCAGAATTAATATTAATTTTTATCCATTTATAGTTAAATAAAAAAGTAAAACGCTGTGCCTGCTGCTCATATTTATCACACGGTAAAAATGCCCTTCCCTGTACCACAGTAAAGATAGTTTACGGTATGATATTCATATTTATTTTGGCTATAAATACGCAGTGCGCTGTCATAGACATGCACATAATACCGAGTATCATTCCCCATGATTTGTGAATTCAGGTGACCATGTACCTTGGGCCGAAATCTGTTATTTTTTTCGTACCGAATATTAATTGTTTAATGCCTATGACTCCTAAAGATGGACACTTGGAGGAGAGAAACCGCTGTCATCTTCAGCAGCTTGATCTGTGAACTCTTTGTCCGTAAACCCCTTGGTAAATCCGCCAGTAAGGAATGTGAAAGAAAGGCGTTCTGTATAAAGGTGTGAGTAGAAGTTCATTTACCTAATGAATTGGAAAGCGGTATTCACTGGAACAGCAACCGTATGACAATGAGACAAAAAAAACCAAAACAAAAACGGGAGGCAGAGCAAAGAGAAACACGGCCACACAATAAAATGCAATTGTGTTCGTTTTTTACGAATCGAGCTCAATCTAAAACAATGTTTTTGTATTCCAGCAGTCTGTGTGTTTATTGGTAATAGACATTAAACACGAAGAATGCCTTTCTTTCACATTCCTTACTGGCGGACTTACCAAGGGGTTTATGGACAAGAGCTTTGCTGTGAAAAATTCATATCAAGCTGCTGAAGAAGACACCAGTTTCACTCCTCGAAGAGTCCAACTTTTGGAGTTATAGGCATTATACAATTAAGAGTCGCAACAAAGGAAAAAAAAAAAACTGATTTCAGCCCAAAGGACATCGTCACCTGAATTCACAAATCATGGAGAATGATACAGTGTGAAATCTGGCTATTTTATAGCCAAAGAAATCTGACTATCAGACCATAAATAATCTTTATACAGAGATGACATCACTGAATTCAATGATGAACTGCCTTTAACTATCATTCTTCATTATTGAGACACTGTTTTCCTAATGAATGTTGTTCAGTTGCTTTGACGCAATGTATTTTGTTTAAAGCACTATATAAATAAAGTTGACTTGACCTGACTTTACTGCAGTCCTCCCGGTGTCTATGGATGAGAATCCAAAACTGGTGGGAGGTTTGATTCAAGTTTGATTCAGATTGAGCTCAATCGGACCGATTAAGGTGTTTACATTATGTTCTTCAGGCCGATTAAGCCGTCAATCCAGTTACAAATGGATTATTTGGTTACATGTAAACGTAGCTGGTCACAGTTGTGTGTCTCAAAAATGCACCGAATATGCATTGTGTGTGAATGTGTGTATTTCTCTTATATTCTGAATGATGAATGCAGCCGCAGCACATCGTGTGGCTTCAACTAATTAAAATAAAAACATCAAAATGCAACAAGGACCCTAAACTCATGTCTGCATCAGGTTACATCTCGTGAACCGTGTATTAGCTTCCTGAAGCACAACTTGAATTCAATTCTACCATTTCTGCATCTGAATCAGTGTTAATTTCGTTGACGAAGACTATGACGAAAAATATTCGTCAACTAACCTTTTTCACGGACGAAAACTAAATAAAAACTAAATAAAAAGTCAGATATGATGACGAAAACGTGACGAAATATAACTGACACTTTAGTCAACGAATAAAAATGAGACGAAAATATATGGGAGGGACGAATGGAGAAGAGATCCAATCAGAGCGAATCTTTGAGGGTAGGTTGATCTATGCAGAAGCAGCCGAGCCATTTTAAAAAGCCGCGGCAAATGCAAGCGCAACAGCTAAACAAACGCAGCAGCAGTTACACAGAAAAGAGAACAAAGATGAGTTTCGAGGACGTTTTCATAACAGTTAAGTTGTTTACACAGGGAACTACAATGCAACCTTTTGAAATGCCA
Organism: Carassius gibelio; assembly: GCF_023724105.1. NCBI lineage: Eukaryota > Metazoa > Chordata > Actinopteri > Cypriniformes > Cyprinidae > Carassius > Carassius gibelio. The sequence continues at coordinate 26,766,977 of NC_068388.1, read as the reverse complement.
TTGCGACCCAAATTTTTACGGGGTCGTAAATGTATCACTGATTATTTTTGTACCTACTTATGTGTAATGCTATGTGTTAATATGAGCATTTATTAAAACAGAAATGTGTATTTTAAGAATACGTTTTATAACGTGCTCCGAGCATTCAACACATCAAGTTGGCTTCAGCCCCGCGATGCGGGAAAGTTGAACTGAGCAGAGCAGCTGGTTACTCGCGCAACACTGAACCGAGCTCTCTTTCAGGACGTTTGTGTCCTCCTGCACCTGAACGAACAAATACAAATCGCATTTTAAATAAACATAAGAAAAAGAGCGAAAAGTGAAAGAGCTCAATTCAGCAGTGTGGTGTTCTGGTGTTCAGGGAGCAAGCAGAGGGGCGTCTCAAAGTCTTCTTGCTTTTGTACCGACAACAAATACATACTAAATATGTCGAAATACCCGTCTTGGAAAGTGTGTTCGAAAAAGTCTGTAGTTATGTCTTCAGTGAAAGTAAAGAGTTGGAAAGAAATCGGATGCGTATTTTTATAATGGATGCATTTGTCTCTTAAAGTGACCGCGCCTAATTTACTAGCTCTGCTGCAGTGTCTAATGTATGAAAATGAAAGTAAATCACTCACTGCTCTTGATTGAATTACTTTGTAGTTTTAACAAGAATTTATCCAAAGTCAATCCAAAAATCAGATAGAATAGATTATATTGTTTTACTAGTGACTCAAAAAAAAAAAAATATATTATGGACCTCAGCATGTTTTGCTTAAGTGTTTCTTTCTTTAATTGCTAATGCAACCTTTTCACACCACAGACTGAACCAAATTAAGCATTGCATCAGACATTATCAAGATGAATTTGTTGTTCTGACACAGTTTAACCCTGAGTTATTGTCATATTTTATTACCAATTTCTAAACTACAGCAAATAAACTGTGATATTGTAAGAAACGTTGAAGGTGTCTGAATACATTTTGGTTTGATTGTGTATTTTATTTTACAGTGAAGACTATGCAGTGCTATTTTAAATGAACAAAAACAAACTTAAAAAAATGTAAACTTTGTGTAAATAGCACAAATAAAGAAATAGAATGAACATACAATACAAATATAATATAGGTGGTTGTCTATTTCAATAATACTGTACTTTATCTTGAAAGAATGTCATATGCATTGCATATCATTCAGGACGAATGCATATCTTTTTCAGAGAGCATGTATATTTTTCATTGAGAGCAGGCCTTATGTTTATTTTATAAATACCATTCCATAACAGACTGATGGAAACATTTAGTCAAATCAACTAAGTTGACTTTGTTCTACTAAAAAAAAAAACTAGACTAAGACTAAAAGACTTAAGACTAGACTAAGACTAAAACTCTTATGATATTTAGTCGACTAAAACTAGACTAAGACTAAAAGATTTCAGATGACTAAAATGTGACTAAAACTAAATGGTGTGTTATTCAAAAGACTAAGACTAAGACTAAATCCGAATTTGCTGTCAAAATTAACACTGATCTGAATGCAAATTATTATTTTAAATTTGACTAATATTCCTTTTTTTTTTATTCCCAGTCGCAGGCACTCATTTCTACATGTGTTTGTTTTCTTTCAGCTCTCACTCCTATAAATGGAAAAAAAAAAAAAAAAAAAAAAAACTATCCTGCGCTTTATTTTGTTATTGATGGTGTACCGACAGCGCTTTATTGCCCAGGCCTCAGCTCAACATCAAACTCTTTTCGCTCTCTTTGTCCATTGCTGAACGTTTCCCTCTATGGAGATAGATTGACTGATCTGGACTGCCGCCTTAAACTAGAGCAGGCGAGCACACAACGAAACGCCCGGTGTGTGATATCTGCACGATCACATGACACTGCGTCCTGCTTCACAATACACCTAAAGAGCACTATGTGCAGGATACGAGATGACGAATGTTTCTCTTAGAGCTAAAAATAAAACTTCTGTTATCGGAGAACATGCCTGGATCTTCATGGGGCTCGTAGTTTTTGCGGTCGGTGTTTTCTTTGTACCAGTCCAGGATACGCCCCACGAAGGGCGAGATGAGGGTGACGTGAGCCTCTGCACACGCAACAGCCTGAGCGAAGGAGAACAGCAGAGTCATGTTGCAGTGGATCCCGTCCTTCTCCTCCAGCTCCCTGACAAACACACACACACACGTCAGCAGAGCAGCTCTCGCTCCGTTTATTAACACAGCTGTATATGAAGCAGTCAGCTTCACATGGTGTTTGTGGTCATGACGACAGACAGAAGCAACACCTGAAGATGTGTGACACACAAACATCATCTTATAATCTTAATACACACTCACTGTCCGGCCTGAATGCCCTCCCACGTGGAGGAGAGTTTGATGAGGATGCGCTCCTTACTGACTCCTGCCTCCTCATAGAGAGAGATGAGCCTCCGAGCACGAGACACCATCGCCTCCTTATCGAACGACAGCCTGGGTCACACACACACACACACACACACACACACACACACACACACACACAGATGATTCAAAAGTCATGTGTGTTTTAGTCTCTCTCTTGAGTGTGTGTGTGTTTATCAGTAAATCTCTGGTTCGCACAACAGCACAAAAAGAGGATTAGGAGCAGTAACATTGGTGTGGAAGAAGAGCAGCAGGAAGTGTCCCGTCACCAGACACAAGCGCTGCTTTCATCCTCGAGTCTCAGCTCCAGCTCTTTAGGACACAAGGAAATGTGGACGGAGGATTCAAAAGAAATCTGTGTACTGGAATATTCTTGATTACACAAGAGTCATTTTAAAGGTCATCAGCTGCGCTCTTTATGTGACGTTTCATTATTAATAGGAATAATGCCAGCTGCCCTGTTGAAATATGTTGAACATTTATACTGCAAAGATAAAATGATTGTGCCGTATGTGAAGATGGGGGAGCTTTTATTATTTTTGTTAGAAACTCTTCTAGATAGAGTACACTCGTGTGTGGTCACGGAGCACTGCTCTGGGAGAGTCCTCACTACGGTCACATCACTCTTACCTGGCATCGACTTCAGTGGAGACCCGGCCAGGAACCTTCTTTAAGATCTCCAAACCGAAGTTCACAAACAGCTTGTCCATGGCATTGGTCACCTGTTCCTCCTCACTCCTGCGATCACAGAGAGACACACATTAGACCTGTGAGGAACTGACAGAGATCAGATCCGTGTCCTCCGGGCTCTCACCCGCCGTTAGCGATGCCGTATTTGATGGCCTGCTCCACGAGAGGCTGGTAGATGGACATCTTCGCTGCAGCCAGAATCAGAGAAGGATTGGTGGTGGCATCCTGAGGCTTGTACTCTTCAATAGCTGCGGAGAAGAGCAAACGAGGAAGATTACAGCGAGTGCAATCTCAACAGTGTTCATGAAGACGTCTAGGTCACATAAATAACTAAAGAAAAAAAGACTGAACCATACTTTGTATAGGAATAAAATATATATTGAATATCAATTATATGTATTGATCATTTCAGTTCATTAATGTTAACAGAAGCAAATTCATTTAAAAATATTAGTTAAATGTTGAAACTAACCTAATCTAATCTAGAGGGCCATCTTTAACTATCTACACAAAGGCCATAGCATTGAAATTACATACATATGAATATTGTACGTATACTCACACTTTAATTGCTTCGATTCTAGAACACGTGATGATTATTTAATCAAAATAACAAAATATGGCAGTCGCACAAAGTGCAGCGCCGCGTCTAGAGACACACATTTCAAGCAGATGTCTAAAACAGATCATTTAATCACCAAACGGGCGAAAGTTCACTTCAAGAATGGTCAAAAGCAGCGTGTATGGGTTTGAGGTTCAGTTTAAAAGAGCAAAACCCAAAGAAAATGTGATCAATATTATAGCTCTCTAAATGAAGCATTCATGTGTGAATCATCATATCAGTGTGCTTTCTCCTAACACTGCAACTTCACTAGCGAACAAATGCATTAATGTGACCAGCTTGATATTAACTAATGCCAATAGATTGTAACAATCGTGACATTAATCATTTGTGTGTTAAGGTCTCTAGAGTAAGGACACTCAGGTCAAAGAACATGTATATCTATGATCTAATAATCTATACTTAATCAAAATGTGCTAACACAATAGAACCAAGTCATTTGATTAAGCCTAGATCATTACAAATCAATCACCAGATCAATATAACCAAACATGATAAATAAGGCTCGAGTGACATCGACTTACTCAACTACAGGGAATAAATGAACATGTATCTTTCTGTTCATGGAGCTTCTCTTGGTTGAGAACGGTGGGCTCCTGGCCATCAATAAACTTTATTCCTGTGAAGAGCGACATGAGAGTAGTGTGTGTTCTGTGCTGCGCAGCGGAGGACTCACAGCACACACAGCGATCGTGTTGGAGACTCTAGACTATGTACTGTGATCTAGGATTAATGACCCTGTGTCTGTCCAGTGAGGTGAGGTTTGAGGGAGGGTTGATAGTTTCTTGAGACGTGGTCACCATACTCCAGGAGCAGGACAACTAGAGCCCCAGATACAGATCCCCTGTAAAGACCTTGTCTCAGAGGAGCACCAGGACAAGACCACAGGAAACAGATGATTCTTCTGCACAATCTGACTTTGCTGCAGTCTGGAATTGAACTACTGGTTTCGTCTGGTCAGAGGAGAACTGGCCCCCAACTGAGCCTGGTTTCTCCCAAGGTTTTTTTCTCCATTCTGTCACCGATGGAGTTTCGGTTCCTTGCCGCTGTCGCCTCTGGCTTGCTTAGTTGGGGTCACTTCATCTACAGCGATATCGTTGACTTGCTTAAATAAATGCACAGACACTATTTAAACTGAACAGAGATGACATCACTGAATTCAATGATGAACTGCCTTTAACTATCATTCTGCATTATTGACACACTGTTTTCCTAATGAATGTTGTTCAGTGCTTTGACGCAATCGGTTTTGTTTAAAGAATTAAATAAATGACTTGGTACTGGAGTATTGCATTATGTTACTGACAACTGGAGGAGGTCTGACTTTTCCCTGGCTAGAACATCAACATTCATAAATGTAATTATTTTAATTGTACTGTTGTTCTATAAAATAAAATTTAAGACTATAATAATGATAATTACAACAGCTCTATTAATACACTTATAACATTCACACAGTTCAAGGATCTGTAATATTCTCTAATGTTTTAAAAGAAGTCTCTTAAGTCTTTTAATAGTACAGTTAAAAAAAAAAAAAAAAAAAAAAAAAAAAAAAAAAAAAAAAAACTTTAATTTGCCTGATTTAATTTTAAGTTAAATTGTGGTTTGTTAATATGGTTTCTGCAGGAATGTTAAAAATGTTCAGGGTTAAATATTTTTTAAATGTTGTTTTGTAATTGATTTTTTTTCCTTTGAAAAGCAAGACAAAACAGTAAAAAGCACATTTTGGCCATTTAATTTATACAATGGTAAAAAAAAAAAAAAAAAAGGCAAGATACAATAGAAAAAAAAAAACCTTAAACCGTGTTCGGATTCGGCCAATAATTTTCATTTCAATGCACCCCAAACAGAAATCAGGAGTAATTATTTTTTTTTTTATATAATGAGAGAGATCTGTTAATGAATCACACATTACAGGTTTTGTGTCTGCCACATGGATTCTGATTGTCAATGTTTTTATCATTCATCAGCTAAAGGAGGAGGAAAACACCTTTACATACACGCACTAGTATACATAAGCTTTCAGCCGAGCCATAGCCACACACACACACACAGAGAGACACACACAGAGAGAGACACACACACACAGAGAGAGAGAGACACACACACACACACACTTCTAGCCCCTTTCACACTGCCATTCCGGCAAATACAGGGGTAAAGTGTTCCTGTAATTGTTCCCTGGTCGCTAGATTTGGCACTTTCACACTGCCAGTGATGACCCGGTATATGTGCGTGCTTTCACACACAACCCTTGAAGATCCCGTAACGACACGTGACATCAGCGCGTGACGTGTAATGTACGAGTCCACAACGCTTGGCACGTTATACTTTAACTGAAGCAAGCAAACGATCTCTGCGTCAGCGCGGAAAGTGAGGAACTAACTGATCTCTGCTTCATTACAGTTTGCACATATGTTTTCGTCGCGAATGTTGATCTTCCTTCAAAACAGCTGGTAAAAAAGTCGCGCGATAACGCGCGTCATCACTTCGATACGGAATTAGATCTAGCTTTTGTTCACACAGCGCTCGTTCCGGATCGATTACCGCAATGTTACTATGTCCCCGACCCGGGTTCGATTCGGTAATCAATTCCGGGACGTGGTTGCTTTCACACAGAAGGCGACCAGGCAATGTTACGGGAATATTGCGGGTCCGACGTGCAGTGTGAAAGGGGCTGAGAGAGAGACACACACACAGAGAGAGACACACACACCAGAGGTGGAAAGTAACGAATTACATTTACTCGTGTTACTGTAATTGAGTAGCTTTTTTGTGTACTTCTACTTTTTAAAGTAATTTTTAAAATCTGTAATTTTACTTTTACTTAAGTATATTTTGTTTGAAGTATTGTACTTCGCTACATTTTAAAACACATTAATTACTGAGTAAAAAAAAAAGTAAAAATTTAAAAATTTAAAAAAAAAAAAAAAAAAAAAAATAATAATAATAATAATTCGCTCCCTGGAAACTACGTCAGTAAATAATGGGCAGGAGAACAAACTGGCGCTAAAATCACAAGAAAGACGCAGACGGACAAAACAGGCGTTAGTGGTGCAGACACTGCTGAAAACGAAACCCAGTCATATTCTGAAGTTGAACTCGAAGGAAATGAAGTGAACCCCTGGCCATATTTATGCTCCATGCAGTGTAAGCTGTGCTTACCTAGAGAGACCAAACTAGCAGCTTATAAAACTCGACATCAACCCTTCGCAAGCATGTAGAGGTAAGCTAAATAATTGCATCGTTGCATTGGTGGTTAAAATGAAGCTTTGACATTTTAGCAAGAGGTTTTGCACAAATTAGCCAAAAAGACTGGTGCGGAGTGTGCGATTTATCTGGGATATATCATCTGCTATAATATCATTGTTGTTTTAACAATGTGCGCGCGCATTTACAGTGCGTTCTTTCACTGTGTGATTCAGTCTGTTAAAATGCATTTAAACTGATCACAAAATTGAAGATATAGGGCCAGAAAATTTACATATATAATTTTCATATAGTAAATCAAAATCACACAAAGAATGCCGTCTTTTCCTCCAAAAATCATCATGAGATATATATATATATATATATATATATATATATATATATATTTTACAACAGGTCAGTAAACAAGTTAATTAAGAGACTTGCGTTTTAGATACCATATTGCCTGTTTTTGCTCTATTTTTACAACAAAAAATAATTCCAAACATAGCCACCAAAGCAGTTTTGTGTCTCTGAGCAACGTGACAGTGTTTCGTTCCTGAATGAATCAACCATTTAAATGATTCGGTTCAATCGCAATGACTCAGATTAATAGGCCTGTGCCAGGGGTGTCAAACTCAGTTCCTGGAGGGCCATAGCCCTGCAGAGTTTAGTTCTAACCCTGCTCCAGCACACATATCATGTAGTTTTCAAATAAGCCTAAATGATTAGATTAGCTGGATCAGGTGTGTTTAATTAGGGTTATATCTAAACTGTGCAGGACTGTGGCCCTCCAGGAACTGAGTCTGACACCCTTGGTCCCATTTTTGCCTCCCCATCACTGTTAAAATGTAACCAAGTAACTTTTACTCTGAGTTAATTTTAAACAAGCTGCTTTTTACTTTTACTTGAGTAGATTTTTAGACTGGTACTTTTACTTGTACTTAAGTAAAATTTCATTCATGTAATGGTACTTTTACTTGAGTAGAATATTTTTGTACTCTTTCCACCTCTGACACACACACATTGATCGAGCGCCTCATCATGACACTGCAGAAACAACAGAGAGGGCAGTTTCTTCATTAAATCACTTCTTCCTGGAGTAAAAACAAACACTGAGAACACTGATCAGTGCTGAGTTTCACAAGACAGGGTTAGGCAAGGAAATCAATCTGATGCAAGTTACAGCCGTGTGATTCATGCAAGAACCAACTCTGTATGTGATTCGAAGCTCCTGTCTGTGTCCTGATGAGTTACAATGACGGTCAAGAACAACTTAATTTAAATGCAATCTAAAATAACACTTTTTTTACAAAGTTCGTGTATAAATCAAGATAAGGCTTAGCCTCAATATTAGTGATTGAACTATTATCGTGTTTTAACCACCTTCGATCAGATCTGATTCCATCATTAAAGTTTTTTTCGGTTTCAAGAGGAAACAATCCAAATCCAGATAAAAATGTATCAATATTTTAATAAACGCAAGTAAGATGATTAATATTAAGAAGCAAGGCATTCCGTAATTAGTCGGGTGACAATCGCCCACTTTCTAACATCTGCCTCTCGGCCAATCAGAGAGGCCGTCTCTGTAGAACGCTTAATATTCATGAGATGAGCCTCTTCGCTTCCGGGTCTCGGCATGATTCCACGGAGTACTGTATATTTTTTTTTTCCATCACACAGATTTAGTTTGCATTAAACCAATCACCGAGATCACGTGTTTTACTCAGCTCTAGTTAACTCACTATTTAAATGTAACCATTTCATGAGTTCCGCTAAACCAAAACGTACTTTCCTATTTACCGTAAGTGAGAAGACACTAGTTCCTCCCTGTGGGTTAGCTTTAGTAATCATTAACCAAATAACGTGCAAACTTTTTTATTTTGGAAAAGAGAAGAAAAGCTCAGAGTTTTCTGTACACAGGCAGCATAAGTTAATCGACGCTTAATGAAGTGACGCATGAGCGCTTATAAACTCTCTGTGCTCTAAACTGACTCAACATTAACTAACAGACAAATCTGTAAGAAAAGTACCGTTAAAGTCGCCCGTGTCTGCAACGACCACAGTGTATTTCTTGATCTGCTCCAGCGCAGACTCCATCTTTCGCCGTTTGTCCGGTGACACAGACATAATCCAGAAAAACCGAGCTTTTATAACCGAGCGGACAGAGACACGACCGTCAGAGAAGTGCGGCAGATACGCGCCTGCGTGGGGGCGGGGCCACGGCTCATGACGCCATCGCCTAACAACCAATGATGAAGGATTAATGGTGCGTTCAAGTCCTCCTGGGAAGTTCGTATGCACGAAGGTTGAGAATGCCCATGCTAAAAAATTGCATAAACATTTAATAACACTTCAGATATGCTGAGTCCCTTTTATATTGTTTGTCTTATTTTATTTATTTTGTTTTAGCTTATTTTTTATTGTTTTTGTTTGTTCTCCCTTGTCATGTGAACAGCATAGAAAATGTTTTCTCAGATGATTTGCTGGAGGTGTGATTCTTAGTTTATGATACAATAAGATTTATATTGTACATTTTGAGGATTGTAATATTCTTTATTTTTTCTTCTTTTTTGTGAGATATTTGCATTGTTTATTGTGATAAGAAAAAAAACAATAAAAAAAAAAAAAGTCAAAAAAAAAAAAAAAAAAAAAGTTCGTATGCACGAGGTGGGAAGTCGGTCGGAGAAGGAGGCGGGGTACTTTCTCTTAATTAAAAACACAAAAATACAGCAATGTTCTTTAACTCTTGTTCTAGAAAATAAAGAACAAAGAAATGTGCATTAGGTATACTTCGTTTTTTAATGTTTTAAATTATTTTATGAAGCCGCTGCCAACTTTATTGTTACAATTTGCATTGTTATATTATAATGACATCATATTATGCGTCGTCGATTACTGCGCGCTGTAAATAGAAAAGCCTGACAATATCACATCGCAAAACCTTTAAGTATTGAATATTCTATAAACTGGTTCTTCAAATCTGATTGGTTAATCACAATGTTGTTCCAGGGACAATAATCAATTTGGAAATACCTGGAATGACATCAAAGAAAGCTCAATGATGGGGTCACGCAGATTATCATATAACGTAAATAAATATTGTAATTTAATTTATTATTTAAAAAAATCATATAAAATAAATTTACAAATATGTATCTAATAAATACAGTCCAAATGTTTTATGTTTTGTATAATAACAACATTTATTGTAATCCCTCCATTGAGGCTCTGCTTTATCGTTAAATCTGACTAGTGACTTGTATTTACTTTTATTTTAAAATTACTTTTACTAAACATTGAATTAATTGAAGAGATTAACACATAATTTGCGACATGATTAATTAAAGTAAACATATTTCCGGGCAACTCTAAATGTAATCTGTTATAATAACTTTATAACAATGGTATTTTGATCATAAACAGTGAAAATTTCAGGGTGTATTCCAGAAAGTGGGTTTTGTTGGAAACTCAGAGTTTGTTAACCCCAGAAAAAATATTATTTTTTCTTTTCGGTTCCAATAAAAGACAAAACTAAACCTCTGTGAACCTGGGAACAGGTTTTCTTTGGTAAATCCAGAGTTTCTTTGAATCTCTTTCCATTTTTTAAAGCTTAAGGAATGTTTAAATACCTGATTCATTCACTCTTCAAAATGAGCTTTTATTGCTGAGATTTTTGCCTTATTTCAAGTAACACTTACAAATATCTAACAATTCTTAAATCATGACACAATTTCTATATAAGAAAAATATATAATTATTCAGTCTTGTGTCCTGGGGTAAACAAGTAAAATTAATTCTCAGTGTGGAAAGAAAAATAGTCTTCGAAACAAGATTATTTTTCTCAACGGACCACTTTCATTTTCATCAAGAAGACACAGAATGGCATGTTTTTTTTTTTTGTTTTTTTGTTTTTTGCATTTTTATAAGGGATCCTGTAGATCCCTTAGAGGATCCCATAGAGGAGGCTGCATTAGTTCGCAGGGAGTTAGGTTTACATCAGGGGAGGATTTAATTTAATTTATTTATTTTGCCATATATACATAAATATTTATTTGAACGGTCCCATTTTTAATGGTAATGTTCATTGATTCACTGTTGCATTGGTTGCATTGCATTGGTCATCTTTATGTTCTACAAATAAAAAAGCATTTTCCTGTTGGATTTTAATATTGGTATTGTGGCTCCTCGTCATCTGTCAGTGATGCTTGTGCAGGTTCTGAATAGAAGTCATCACACAGAAGTAATGTTTTACATTACCCTAATTTAAAAATGTAACGTTACATTTAGCAGACGCTTTTAACCAAAGCATCTTACAGTGCATTCAGTCTATACATTTGTTTTTTTACACCAGTTTGTGTGTGGTCCCAGGAATTGAACCCACAATCTTTTGCACTGCTAACACAATGCTTTACCACTGAGCCACAGGAACATCATGTTGCATGATCTAATTATGTGATAAAGCATTAGACTATGTGGGAAAAGCTGCTGCATTAAAGTCATGTAACGTTAGCCTACACTATTTTAACTCTTGAAGCTTTACCTAATTTAATGTTTTTTATGTGTGATACCATGAAAATTAATATTAGTTCAATTAATTACATCTCTGCTAGTTTTCACCTCTGATAACATTGATTTAGAAATTAAAGTTAGGGAATACGGAAGTCTTTTTGGCAGGAGCTGTTGCCATGGTGAATCCTAATTTCAGAGCTCCATTGAGCTTGTCTTTTCATAGTTGTGGTGCACGCACTAAAACACAGTCAACCTACTCAGAGTGGATTGAACTAACCCTGTTCAGCTGTTCTGAAACCAAAAACTCATAATTTGTTGAACCTCCTTTCTGGAATACACCTCAGGAGAATATTGTGTCAACATTGTAATATTGATCAGCAGATGAAAGTCTGGAGTGAAAGTATTTAATTGTCCTATGAAACTGTGAGCACATGTGCATTTGAGCAGCAGGTGACACTAGTCTACTGTTTCGAGTCTCTCCGTGTAATGAATCATGTTTCAAAGTTATTATTTATTTGGGGTGGTGATGGCGCAGTGGATAAGATGCATGCCATTGGTTGGAGAGACCTGGGTTCAAATCCACTGTGAGACACCAATGTGTCCCTGAGCAAGACACTTAACCTCTAGTTGCTCCAGAGGCGTGCGACTTCTGAGATAGATATATATATATATTATATATATATATATATATATATATATATATATATATATATAGCAATTGTAAGTCGCTTTGGATAAAAGTGCCAGCTAAATTAATAAATGTAAAATTTCATTTGTTTGAAAGATTCAGAAAGTCTTGTCTCATCACTGATGTAAACTTGATACATCTTGGCAAAACCATATATGTTCAGTAACCCCTGAGTCTTTAATTTACACTAAATGAATGCCAAGTTCAAGTTTACTTCAAGTTATTTTTATTGCAGTGAGATGGTAGAGAGTTTCGAAGTAGACAAAAATGAGAGGAAAACCCAAATTCTAGTCCTTGCAGAACATAAAAATAGAGTTTGGGTTAAGAATAACATTCCAGCATTCTTGAGATGCCTGGTGTCGGTCCTCCCAGAGCCAGAGCAGACCAGAAACAGCCATGAAAGCACGCCATGAAGAAACAGCACCTTTAGAAGATCGAAAATCATAAGACAGTAGAGCAACTGAGGAGGTGAGTGACCTAGAAAATCCTTTATTTTGTTCAGTTCAGACAAAGCAATGATTCAAACAAATATCTGCTAAAGTCACATTTCAAAACATCTACACTATTGCTGTCACTACTTGCTCTTTTCTTCTGGTTTCTCACAGTATAGCACTTTATTTCAGTTACAGTGGATTAAATATTACTGGTCGATTACTTTTTATAATAATTTATAGCTAATATTAGAATAACTGCTTGCAAAATCTCTGCCACAATATAACTATCCGCACACAAATCCACTCAAAGAGTCATTCTAACGTACTGTATTTCTTCAGAAGATCTCGCCACGTATTTCCATCGCATCACAGTCTTTCATTACAAAGATAATGATGATGTTCATGTGCAATATGTTTACGGCGCTAAGGGCCCATTTCCTGTAATATTCCGCTCTATATTAACTGGCAGATGAGAGAAAGAACATAACATAGAACTTCAGAAAATTCAACAGATTTCAATATAACATGATATTTAAATAGGGAGGGTTCCACAAACAAACCGTATAGGGCAAAAAAGGCTACTTTTATATACATATATTTATATTTGTAATACAAATCTCATTTTGTTCATAATTTTAAAATTTTGTAAATATATTAATATATAGTCTAGATATATTTTTAGGCTTAATGATTTATCCTTATAGATGTAAAAGCTGAATGTCAGCCCTGGCACCTTGCTTTATTAACGAGGATGGGAGCTTTGGTCTTTTTATGTTTTGAGTCATTCATTCCAATATCATACACGATGATTGTGTGCATTTGTTTGTATACGTGCTTTTAAACCTTATCAGATTCACCATTGATTTGCTTAGACAGGGTTAGAGAGAGACTGTAGAGGTTTGGATCAGAAGATCTGAGCAGAGAGAGACCGCAGCGCTCGTGATCATTAAGGCAGGATTACTGAGGTTTAGAGAGACTCTCTGCTAATGAGGTTGGCTGCATTAATGCTAGTTGGGAATAAAAGAGTTTAACGGGAGCAGATGAGACGTTCACAACCCTTTGCACAGCAAGACCTTATTATGCACAGGTCTCAATATTTTGACAGCTAATGTTTATATGTACACACACGACTGTATGTGTTTGCTTTGTACTTTTAGTTTTGTAGTAATTTGTTTAACAGAAACATCTGCGAATATGACACATATACCCAAGAAAAGAAAAAAATATATAAAAATATGTTTTCAGAAGAAGAAATACATTCAAAGAACTGATTCAAATAATGATTAGCTCACTCAGATGCATACTGCGTATTCAAATTCAAAAGAGTCTTAATTATCAAATGTTATTTGTGCTTAACAGTATCAAAACAAAGACACACACTGCCATTTACTCTAATCGTGATGAATGTCAGTGAGCACGTATCGTGCTGATACATGCCAGCAGCTCATGAATACAAGACAAAAACAGGAAAACAGCAAGAGAGATGAGGAGAGATGAAGAACCAGAAATGAAAGAGTGTGTTGCAGAGAAGATATTCTGCATCACACAGCTGTAATAACTAGTTTGGCTCTGAGATGTAGAATAGCTGTGAGCTGAAGGAAGATGGTGAGCAGTGGAAGACGATTGGTTGAGCTGTGAGGAGGCGTGGCCAGAGTCTGAATGATTTGTGCGACAGTTACCACAGAGAGAGAGAGAGAGAGAGAGAGAGACAGAGAGAGAGAGAGAGAGAGAGGGGAGGCGAGAGACTGTGTGCATTCAGCATGTGTGTGTGTGTGTGTGTTCGAGAGGGTGTACGAGCGCAGGAATAATCGCAGGAAAGACAGCAAGAGACAGGCGGTGTGGATCCTGTTCTGCGGCAGATGTTGGGCTCTTGCCTCCTGTGAAGACTGTGCTTTATACCTGGAGAGACGCAGCAGAGGACAGAAGAGGGTCGATGGAGTGAAGCTATTAAAACCCAGAGTGTGAACGCTCTGAATCCAAAGACAAAGACGCAGAGGTAGAAGGATAAAGAAGAGGCATGAATAAGGAAAGAAACTGACTGTTGGTTTGCCAGAAAATGAGAAGCGGAATAAGGAACAGGGTGGAGAAATGATGCATCGGATCAAAATTGAAGATTTAACCTCAACTGGGAAAACAGGACAAGCCTCTCCTCTATGTATTAAATAATATTAATAATAATTCATGCTATCTGGGAAAAAAATATTGGATTGTGAGCAGGACTTCTTGTTGTTCCCCTAGTAGATGTCCAACAGGACAAGGGTTTTTCATTTGTTAGGAGGCCAGGCCAGAGGCACGAGTGCCAGCATGCACATGTCAGAAATCAGTCTGGTTAAATGGATGGTTGTAAAGAGGTTAACTGCCATGCATCACTGTGGTAAGACATCTTCCCTAATGAAGCGACATTAGAGCATCTATGCCATTGATTGAGGCTCCATAAGGATTAATTGCATTGCAGGAAATTACTGAAGTGCATGTGAAAGATATTGAATCAGAAGTTAAAAGTGATCAAACGCTGCTAAGGACTGTGGGTGGACCTCTGCTGGACTTTATTTGCTTGTGAACCAAAGACTGCTGCCATCTTCTCAAGTACCTGCTTTAAAAAAAAAAATCTATACTCCTTTTCATAAAAAACAAAACAAATAATGGCCATGTTTTAATGATTGTGGGCTTGTGATTTCCAACTTGCTGTCTTATCACTTTTCTTACTTTAGACTTCATTCTTGTAAAAGTGGGGATCATTTGGCCCCTGGGGGTCCGGGCTGCCCCGGCCCCGGCCCCCAAACCAAAAATGCGTCGCTCTAGTACAGATGAGACCCCATACCGCCGGAGTCCGTCTCTGGACAGCAAGGGGTCGGCGCCTCTGCGCTACAGCGGCGAGTACGAGTACCACAGCTCGCCCTTCGTCTTCGGCCTTCGTACCACACCGGGCTCAAAGAAAGCTACAGCCAGCTACACCACGGCACAGGGACGGAAATATGTGGTGTTTTACCTCGACCTGTCCTTCATCTTTCTTCTAGAGCTGCGGCGCTGCAGGATGGCCGAGGGCTGCCTGAGGGCACTGAGATACGGGATGGTTTTCTTCAATCTGCTCTTCTGGGTGAGTGCGAGTCCTGTATATTTCGTCTTTTCTGTTATTCTGTTCAAATAGCTCTGCATGAGAGTCAGTGTTAAAGGAATAATTCACTCAGGCATGAAAAACTGCTCAGTATTTACTCATGTTGTCCTAATACTGAATGACTTCCTTTCTACAGATGTTTAGCTGAATGTTTGAAATGCTGTTTTCCAGACAATGACAATGATAGTGAACACGTTTTGTCAAGCTCCAAAATTGACCAAAATACCATAAGCATGATCATAAATGTAGTCCATGTAACTTGCTTTATATTCCTAAGTGATTCTGAAGAGAGACTGGCCTTCATGGTTTTATATGCTCTGTTCGCTGGTGTTTCTGAGATGATGTAGGCCTGCATTAATTGTCGGTGTGTGATTACAACAGATCAGGCTTAAATTACTTAAAAAGAAATGTTTCTTTGTTTAGAGAGTGTCTACTAAAATCATTAATGTGGTGCTTGTGGTGTGCCCTTCCACACACAGATTATAGGGATAGAAACACATATCTGGATTTTTTTTTTATTTATTTATTTTTTTATATTAAGTTTTTATAACATTTTTCCATTTGCTCTCGAAAACTGCAGAGATCTGTTTTGACCAAGCGGCAACTTCCCGCTCTCTCTCGTGAAACAGACAAGGAAGTGACTAAAACTGCAATTCATCGACTGGCCGATTGAGGCTGGCTGCAAAAGGGAGTCAATTCCATAGATGCCCCATGTTAAAATGCCCAACTTTACAGCATTAAATTAATTAAGGGCTTTGCCACTAGGATGACAGGTGGATTGTCACTGCCGTTGCACTAAGTGGGCGTGGTTTCAGCAACCATATCCCGCTTTCTTGCCATGCCATGAGTGACATGCGTGAAGCGCTGCCAAGATGGTGATGGCCTGCTCTGCACACTTTTGGCTTCAAAAACACTCTTCAGAAACCTATGGGTGACGTCTGATTGGCCATTGCATTCAGCACACGACAGCCACGTCTGTGATTGGTTACGACACTTAACGCTGTTAAACTTTCAGTAAATAGAAACCTTCGGTGCTCTTCACAGAGTGTTTAAGCATATAGATTGGGGAGTTTAAAAATCTGCATTTATCAGCTGTAAGACGCGAGTGAAGCTCTCTTACTGTCTTTTTAAACAAAAAGTTAAACATTATCACCATATACACAATATTTCCTAATTTTATATAATCATCAAAGATATTGTTGATATTGCTTATATTCAGTGTTTTGGCCATTCGTAACAGATTACAATCAAAATCTCCTGACCTTGTGATCAGATCACCCAAATTTATTTAATGCTGGATGAAAATAGGGCCATTCTTGCATTCAAGCTGTGGAATTTTTTATTTGTTAGTCTATTTTCTGCCTGATCTTGATGGGGTTAGAGAGAGTTGATGCTGACGCATATTAATTTCATTCACTCCCAAGGGATGCACACTTTAGGCCTTTGCATACTGAGTCCAAAAGTCGCATGCGAAATTTTAGCATGTCCAAAAATAAATTTGACCTCACGTTATGTCTATCACGCTTTGCACACTGCCTCCAACACTTTTGTCCGTCCAAAAAAAAAATTCAGAACAGGTTTGATTTTCTGCACTTTTTGCATCCGTCAAACCCTAAACTGCAATAAAAACTCATTTTGAAAGAAGTTTTGACAACTCAGAGCCACTGTAAAACTGCTGGCAATGGTTAGGGTTAGGGTTATAAATCGCCAGTGCTCAGATACCTACAATAATATATATAAATAGTATTGTATCAAAAATACAACAAATATTATTATATCACAGCTATAATTATAGCACACCAAGTCCCTGTTAACCGTGTGTGTGTGTGCGCGCGCGGTACCTTAGACATAAGATAGTTCAAGTCTCTGTTCAGGATCAATTGATTCAAGGAAATTGTTGGTCTTTTTTTATATGTGGCTCCAGTATATCTAACAAAACATCAAACTGAGCCATTGACATTCTAAAGTAAACTTTGAATTGTTCTGATAATCCTGCTCTTCTTGATTAGGAGGTGGAACTCTCCTTCCTCTCTATGCGATCGCAGGAGTGGATGGACCCAATATTTCCTTTTTCTTTTTCTCTTTTTAAGATGAGAGAGGACAAACAATCATCCTCACTAGACGACATTTTTTATTGTTTTGCGTTTTTTCTTTTTCTTTTTGTAATGCATTGATTAATACGCATCAGAATCAGTGTGCAAGGTAAAATTTTTCAGATCCCGAATACGAAAAAACGCATGTGAAAATTTCAGACTCATTTACCTTTACACTTACTCACTCACACACACACACACATACAAACACACACACACAAACACACAGACACAAACACACTAACACGTTTGTTTTTTGTGAAAACTATGTTCATCTCATAGGTGTAATGTTTTTATAATGTACAAACTGTATATTCTATGGCCATACACCAACCCTACACCTAAACCTAACCCTCACAGGAAACTTTGTGCATTTTTACTTTCTCAAAAAAACTCATTCTGTATGATTTATAAGTGTTTTGAAAAATGGGGACATGGGTTATGTCCTCATAAGTCACCCTCTCCTTGTAATACCTGTGTCATACCCATGTCATTATACAGAGTTGTGTCCTGATATGACACAAAAAAACCCTAACCCTAACCCAACCCTAACTCTGTCTCACACCAAGTCCATCGACACACTTAGTGTAAGTAAATGTCATATAAAGAGCAATTAGTACAGTAAACAGGACTAATTTAATGTCACTAGACAAATATTAGCAATGTAAAAATACTCCAGTGTTTTTAATTTAAGAACACTAGCTAGTTTTGTTTAAAATTATACCAAATACACCATATCTATAAGCAAAGATATGCATCATATGACATATTTAGATTTTTTCTGGAGCTGTGTGACCTTAAAGTGGACAAAAAAAAGACAAACAAAAGAAACATCATCCCACTTTCAAACACATTTGGTTCGATCATTAAATATTTTAATAAAAATAAAAATATTCAAAAACGAAAACTGAACAGGTCTCAGTATCAGAAGTCACAGTGAGTCCTCATGGACTGAACTAGATCTGACATTTCTTGCTGTGAGATGTTTCTCCTCTCTCTATATATGTAACATTTTGACTAACAAGCAGTAGACAGGAGGTAATCTGTCAAATTTGGAATACTAGAATACTGTAATTTTAAGACCAAGCTGTTTATGCAAACAGTCCCAGATGTTTAACACTGTACACTACTTAAACACTGGGTTAACATTCTTATTTCCGGTGTCAAAGATTGGATAGACACAGCTTGTTACCTGTTTTCTTAACAGTTTTAGCATTGCATATCCTCATATTATACATTGCCCTGTACTATCAAGTTCCTGAATGGACTTTTTGGACTATAAATTTAAGAATGATTAAATAATAAATTGATAAATAATAAATAACTTGTCTTTTTCACTTTAGTTCATGTGTTTTACCTCACCCCTTGACATTTGTCCCATCAAACACTGAAACTAATGTTTACGTAACGTGTTTCGGTGACGGACTAAAGCACATGGAAATGAGGCACGTGATTGGCTGTTGGTTGCTAAGCAGTAACATTGTAACACAGCATCGTTCACACTGAACACGTTTGGCTAAAGCTCCGGAGCAGGGTTTCATAAAATTCACTGCTAACCTCACTTTAATCAACCTAGTTGGGTTAGGGTTCACTTGATTTTACTGTGTATCATTAGACCAGAATTAGACACAATGTATTAATGTATTCAGTGATACTGCGATGAGCATAGCAAAGGATGTAACATTAATTTAGAAAGGGTTAACATTATCTGTGGAGTACAGTATATTATATGTATCTTCCAAAGCACCAGTCACTAATCTAAACACTCTGACAAAGTTTATTTGGATTAAAGTATGAAAACTGAGAAATAGAAATACTGTGAGAAATGTTTAACTGAACTCTGATGATGTTAGCACAGTTGACAATTGAAAGGCTCAATAATAAATCTTAGAAAATATGAAATAGCCATACTATGAGCAGACAATGTTTTTAAAGTGTCAGAAAGATGAGAGTGAAAGAAAAGGGGTAAAACACAAAAGAAGTACAAAATCACAACACTGAGACAGTGGAGGCTCATCCTGCAATCTAAATATAGTAATAATGCCTGTTGTATGGCCTAAAAAATACAGCATCTTACGTTTCTCATAGTCTTTAATAAGGCTCCTGTCAGTATTGCCATGGCAACTATTTTTTATTCATGTACTGTATTTCTCAGCCGCTCATGTGAGTAAACGAAAACATGTCCATTATAGCATTTGAACTGCACTAGTTTTATAATCTACAGATCATTCAAGCATTGATTTATATCCTGAAATTATGAATAATAAGCCTGCATACAGTTCCACTGGAATATTACTAGAATAGAGGATTCTCTCTTTCTTCATCATTCAGTACCATGATATAAGACTTTGGGTGCCTTTTTTCTTCTTTTTTGATGAAGGCATTATGTTTTCTTTTTTTTTAAATCATATAATGAATCATATAATGCTAAACTGTGTGTAATGTAAACCACTGGAGACCACAGGAGGCTGTCATTGACCTTTACTTCATTACTTAGAAAAAAAAAAAAAAAATTCAATATGAAGTATTCTTCAACTTATGCTGTGTTCACAACAAACGCGAATAGAGCGTCAAATTCGCGTCTACCGCACCTAGTTTGCCGCTTGACCATTTTGAGATCATTTGCTTCATTGGCGCGAGTAATTCGCTTCATTCGCGCGTGAAATTAACTTCACAACAGATGTGAATTCGCGTCATGGGGGGGCTTCTGCCAGCTGAGTTCACGCAGCATTTTCAACCGCCATTTTTATTCGGATAATTTTCAAAATATTACTGTTATTGTGTCATGAAATGTAGTTTTAAAAGTATTTCAGGCGAGAATGTAGTTGTTTTAAACTCAAATATGCGGTTTATTTATAATGAAAGCGTCTATTTAAAAAATGTGTTTCGCCGATCTCGGAGATGAGCTCCATGCGACCAGCGGGAGCTCCGTCATCATGTATCCGCCGAGAGTAGCCTTACCTCGGCTAGATCTTCTGACATTTGCTGCTGGCTCTGATGTGTCTTTTGTGGTTCAAGATAAAATATAATTCGTTTGGGGTAAAATGAAACGTTTCTTATCTTTGGCCTATATTCAATTTATCTATTAATATGTTTTATATATATATATAGGTCATTTTTATTCCTGTCTCTATAGAAATATGAACTTTTGTCATATAGCTCCGGTTGACTGCTCACTGACAACATCTGTCGTTCCTCCTTGTTGAATGAGTGGAGAAGGGTATTCCTGCACAACCGGAGGCTGCAGGAACATACTGTTGAATGAGTGACTCCTAGCAGG
The DNA here is from genome assembly GCF_023724105.1 of Carassius gibelio. Taxonomy (NCBI): domain Eukaryota; kingdom Metazoa; phylum Chordata; class Actinopteri; order Cypriniformes; family Cyprinidae; genus Carassius; species Carassius gibelio. Next base: position 26,745,972 of record NC_068388.1, on the reverse strand, counting down.
CTCCTGATTGGTTAACGCGGCACGAATTGACGCCAAAGTTCAAATTTTTCAACTCGGGTGGCAGATGCGAATTCGCGTCAAACGCTAAATGCACAAAAAGCACCATTCGCGCTTAACGCGCGAAGCGCTCTATTTGCGCGTCAATTCGCGTCATTCGCGCGAACTAGACGCGCGAATGAGGTGAATTCGCGTCTTCCGCGCCGCGCTTAACGCCCCATTCGCGCCGCGAGACCTCCAGACGCACGTAAACGCGCCTTTGCATTGACTTAACATTGAAATCATTCGCGCCAGATGCTCTATTCGCGTTTGGTGTGAACACAGCATTATAATTTTGTGCAGTGACCACGGGGCTGAAACATTTCTGATGGAGCCTTGCACACTCACTAGATCATCTCATTCAAGAGTTTAGCGATGATCAGGACTCCATTACAGCCCTCCGTTTGAGAAACACCCAGTGTTGATTGCACTTTATTTTACAGTATGTGTACTTACATGTACTTATAGTTTAATTACAGTGTATTTATATAAGAAGGTTCTGGTAATACATGGTAACTGCATGGGGTAGGATTAGGTTTATGGGTAGTTTCAGGGTTAGTACCTATTTAGGGTTAGGGGTAGGTTCAGGGTTAGTTCCTAGTTAGGGTTAGGGGTATGTTAGGGTTAGTACCTAGGGTTAGGTTAGGGTTAGTACCTAGTTAGGGTTAGGGGTAGGTTTAGGGGTAGGTTCGGGGTTAGTACCTAGGGTTAGGGTTAGGGTTAGGTTTAGGTGTAGGTTCAGGGTTAGTACCTAGTTATTACAAAGTGTGACACGAAGTGGGTTAGTCTGTTTCCTGATTAAAATACATAGTTGTGCAATTTTTATAATGTTGTATTTACTCTCCATTCATGTTGCTACTCCTTGTGCCAAGGGGTCATAACAATAGTTATTGTAATTACTATAATAAGTACATAATATGCACATGAGGAATAGGACTGCAAAAAGAAATGCTACATTTTAAAGTAAAGCAGCAATAAAACATACTCTCTAACAAGCCTATTGAATGCTGTTCTATTCCTGTAACTGTTATGTGCTTTGTATCTTTATGACTTTTTATGGCCACTAGATCAGGGATGGGCAACTTTGATAGTGACAAGGACCAGCATTTACCCTTTTTACCTAGGGGCCAGATTACTAATCCATGTTCCACACAACTTTTACACCATTTTACACAATTTCCCTTTTACCAAAGGAATTTGAATTGTAATTAATTTAATTTGTTTTCAAATATTTTATTAAAGGGTCAGTTCACCCAATAATCAAAATTATGTCATTAATAACTCACCCTCATGTCGTTCCAAACCAGTGAGAACTCCGATTATCTTCGGGACATAGTTTAAGATATTTTAGATTTAGTCCCAGAGCTCTCAGTCCCTCCATTTAAACTGTGTGTTCGTCTACTGTCCATGTCCAGAAAGGTAAGAAAAACATCATCAAAGTAGTCCATGTGACATCAGAGGGTCTGTTAGAATATTGTGAAGCATTGAAAATACATTTTGGTCCAAAAATAGCAAAAACTACGACTTTATTCAGAATTGTCTTCTCTTCCGTGTCTGTTGTGAGAGAGAGTTCCAAACAAAGTAGTTTGTGATATCCAGTTCGCGTTTCACTTCAATGGGTGTAAATGTGTCTAAAAAGATAAGTCAACCCAAAAGTGTCACCTTTAAGCATTTTCTTTCTGGTAGTTACATTCATTCATTCTTCATGATGCCAACAGACAGTACTGAACTCCTCAAGATCATTTTGGACTCGAGGAGCTCATACACTGCTGGTGTAGATGGAATATCTAGGATGATCATGAAGGCCTAAATGCTCCAGAAACCATTGAGCGAAGCATTCAGGGACCACCAGGATAACAACGAAACCTTACGTACTTCTCATCACAAGCCTCCTGAGTGAAAAAAAACCTGCTCAACTGATCAAGCTGTGTTCAGTAAAATACTGTAGAGCGATGGTTTGTCTAGCCAGTCAACATACAGTATTGTTCAAAATAATAGCAGTACAATGTGACTAACCAGAATAATCAAGGTTTTTAGTATATTTTTTATTGCTACGTGGCAAACAAGTTGCCAGTAGGTTCAGTAGATTGTCAGAAAACAAACAAGACCCAGCATTCATGATATGCTCGCTCTTAAGGCTGTGCAATTGGGCAATTAGTTGAAAGGGGTGTGTTCAAAAAAATAGCAGTGTCTACCTTTGACTGTACAAACTCAAAACTATTTTGTACAAAATTTTTTTTTTCTTGGATTTAGCAATCCTGTGAATCACTAAACTAATATTTAGTTGTATGACCACAGTTTTTTAAAACTGCTTGACATCTGTGTGGCATGGAGTCAACCAACTTGTGGCACCTCTCAGCTGTTATTCCACTCCATGATTCTTTAACAACATTCCACAATTCATTCACATTTCTTGGTTTTGCTTCAGAAACAGCATTTTTGATATCACCCCACAAGTTCTCAATTGGATTAAGGTCTGGAGATTGGGCTGGCCACTCCATAACATTAATTTTGTTGGTTTGGAACCAAGACTTTGCCCGTTTACTAGTGTGTTTTGGGTCATTGTCTTGTTGAAACAACCATTTCAAGGGCATGTCCTCTTCAGCATAGGGCAACATGACCTCTTCAAGTATTTTAACATATGCAAACTGATCCATGATCCCTGGTATGCGATAAATAGGCCCAACACCATAGTAGGAGAAACATGCCCATATCATGATGCTTGCACCTCCATGCTTCACTGTCTTCACTGTGTACTGTGGCTTGAATTCAGAGTTTGGGGGTCGTCTCACAAACTGCCTGTGGCCCTTGGACCCAAAAAGAACAATTTTACTCTCATCAGTCCACAAAATGTTCCTCCATTTCTCTTTAGGCCAGTTGATGTGTTCTTTGGCAAATTGTAACCTCTTCTGCACATGCCTTTTTTTTAACAGAGGGACTTTGCGGGGGATTCTTGAAAATAGATTAGCTTCACACAGACGTCTTCTAACTGTCACAGTACTTACAGGTAACTCCAGACTGTCTTTGATCATCCTGGAGGTGATCATTGGCTGAGCCTTTGCCATTCTGGTTATTCTTCTATCCATTTTGATGGTTGTCTTCTGTTTTCTTCCACGTCTCTCTGGTTTTGCTCTCCATTTTAAGGCATTGGAGATCATTTTAGCTGAACAGCCTATCATTTTTTGCACCTCTTTATAGGTTTTCCCCTCTCTAATCAACTTTTTAATCAAAGTACGCTGTTCTTCTGAACAATGTCTTGAACGACCCATTTCCTCAGCTTTCAAATGCATGTTCAACAAGTGTTGGCTTCATCCTTAAATAGGGGCCACCTGATTCACACCTGTTTCTTCACAAAATTGATAACCTCAGTGATTGAATGCCACACTGCTATTTTTTTGAACACACCCCTTTCAACTAATTCAACTAATTGCCCAATTGCACAGCCTTAAGAGCGTGCATATCATGAATGCTGGGTCTCATTTGTTTTCTGAGAATCTACTGAACCTACTGGTAACTTGTTTGCCACGTAGCAATAAAAAAATATACTAAAAACCTTGATTATTCTGGTTAGTCACATTGTACTGCTATTATTTTGAACAATACTGTACATGACACCATTCCTGTGCAAATGAATAAAGGTGGAATGGGATCGAGCCACAACTCTAGCTTTTTATCTTGGCTGTACACTGCAGAGCTCCAGAACATCTGCTTCAATGTAGGCAGCACAACAATGTGACAAGCATGGCATTGATTGGCTGTGCGTGTGAATGTACCTACTTATTTGGGGGACAAATTTATACTCAAAAGTGCGCTAAACCTGACAAAAACTTTCAAAACCTCCATGAACCATTGTTTTTATAAACAGTGTCCCCAATTAGATGTGTGTGACTAAATATGTCATGTTAAAAGGGTTAGTTCATTACTTATCCTCATGTTGTTCAAAATTATATAATAATACAAAATTAAGATGTTTCTGATGAAATTCAAGAGCTTTCTGACCCTGAAAACACAACTGAAATGTTAGCAGACACAAAAACATAGTAAGGACATTGGTAAAACTATCCATGTGACATCAGTAGGTCAACTTCAATTTTTGAGTTGAACAGTTGAACCACTGATGTCACATGATGTGAACTAACCCTCTAATGTCATATAAAAATCACATGCATTTATGGATTTTAAATGGACTACAGGAAGATCACAGAATGGCAGATCATTGTTAGAATCAGTGTGAATGCATAGATCCTTCCAACCTCCAGTATCTCTAACTCACAACAGATACACTCTCCAGGAATGCAGAAGAACAGCCTCATCCTGGATTAGACAAAGAGGGTGCAGTGGAGAGACAGAGAGCCTGGACTGTCTGTGCATCTACTGAGCATCAGATCTGGGCGTCTGTGCTGTGCTCAGCTAACAGCATCGCATGCTTCTGTATTAATATTGCAGTCAGGCAGCATTGAGTCTCATGCAGCTGTGTCCCTGTATCTGCAGCACGCCGGGCCCCAGGGAACACACTGACCCAAATCAACAAGACAAACACGCTTCACACCTGCATAAACGAGTTAATGACCGCTAATGATGACACAATGAGCTGCACTGTCCACTAACAAGGCAGGAGAGTGTAGAAAGTGAACTGAAAGAGTCTCTGTAAACTGCATGAATGAAACTAGAAGGAAGTGAGAGAGAGGAAGAGAGAAACAGAAGAACAGGTGTGTGAGCAGCAGGGTGCTGGAGAGGAAAGAAGAAGCCTAGGAACAGATCCAGACCACCTGCATCACAAAGCAGGAGCTTCTCCATCATCTTCAGGCCTGTAGAGTCGAACGATTCCTGCTGAGACTCTTAGAGCATCACTGACGTCAAACAAACCAGCCACAGTCAAAATGTGTCCACCATAGGTTTATCTCTATAGAATGGTCTAAACTCTTTAGATGTGTGAGAGAAACATGCAGCAATTTAAACAATTTAAAGGTGTTAATTTGACTTTTTAAAGGCTTTTCTTTTGAACTCTAGTGTTTAATAAAGTTATGACATTCGTTTGTTCCGAACCATCTGATCTCATCTTTTGCTTTGTGCTCATTTGATGCACCTTAAATTTACATTTGTTATTAAATAAAATTACTAATGAAAACAGTATTGTCAAAATCCAGAAACAACCCTGCTGTATATTTACAGCATTCTCTTTTGTGTATTGCCCAAAAATGATAACATGAAAACGGATTACTTTTGTTCACATGGTCTTCAGAACAATATTAAAGTGATGGTTCAAATAGATTTTCAGTCATCTAGGTTATTACAGCATACTGTAATACAGTTTCCCTCAGGACATGTTATTTGTGCTTTTATTTATGGAAGATGAATCACTATTTCACATCCTATTGGCTCGATCACTAACTGTGTTCCCCAACCGTATCATTATTTGACCTGGGACTCTCTGATGCTGTGAATGGAGATTGCTGTGTGAATTGACTCCCAGATACCGATGAAAGGACAGTGATGTAAGCGTTTGTGCCATTGCATGTCTGTTCTGACTAACACAAGCACAAAATGAAGCAACAGTGGCTTTTCAGATTTGGAAAAAGTAGAAATAAACTCACATCACAAACCCACGGCGAGTCAAACTAACGTCCAAGAATACAATCTGATTTGATGAGCCACCCATTTATAAAGACGATGTAATCAGAAAGCACATGAGCGGAAGTCATTCATGTCAGATCCGGAGACCGAAGTTGGGTGGATCAGGGTCGTTTTGTGGGTTATAAATGGATGCCAGACAAAACTGCATCAACTTAATGATTGATCCACATTCACTGATTCTGTAAAGATATTTAAAGGTACTAATTAAATATGGATATTTTTCTTACACAAACACATCGCTTCATTTCAGAAAGCCTTTATTAACCCCTGGAGCCATGTGCAGCACTATGATGGATGGAGTCACTTTGTTTTATTTAAAAATCTCAACCCACATTTACTGCCATTATAATGCTGTCAGGGTTTGGCAAGGAGGAACTCAAATGCAGACAGGAATCACAACACAAAGGGTTTATTTACAAAAAAGGGGAAAAACAAAACCCACGAGGGGGAAAACAACAGCTAGGGCAGAAACTAAACAACCTAACAGGACAGGATTGACATGGAAAACAAACGCTTAAACACTAACTACAAACAAACACTCACGGTAATACAAATACATCTCAAAGGGGAATACACGGATAAACCTCTCACAAGGGCTGACCAGTAGGAACACATATGAGGTACACAATCACAAATGATGAACAATCACAAATGAACCGACAAAAGACAGAGCACACTAGGGGATCTAAATAGGGGAACTAATCAAGACACGACAGGTGGCACAGATAGGACAATCACGGCAAGACTAGGATAACAAGGGGGGCGGGGCAAGGGAACGAGACAACACAAGCACATGGCCCAAAGACAAGGCCATGTGCTTGTACACAAAACACGGGTCTGCCATGATCCTGCCTCAAGACTAGGAAAAATCAAGGACACGAGGGCAGAATCATGACAAATGCTCGGAAGAGCCAGGACTTTTTTAAATAGAACTCCGATTTTATCTGACAGTCTGAAAGAAGAAAGTCAGATACACCTAAGATGGTTTAAGGGTGCGTAAATCATGGGGTTAACTTGATGGTTTGCTTTTTACCCTGTGTCTGGATGTACTTTGTGTTTTTAATTGTACTAAACGAATTGCTCTATTTGGATCCCCCACTTCTCTTTCTCATGACCACACGTTACTCTACATTACTCTACAGCACTTTACCCTGGAGAGCCTCTACATCTACCATACTGACAGACTGCATTTTAATGAGCCTCAGCAATGTTTTATATACTGTATGTAAGCACATTTCTCATTCAGTGTGGAGCAGAACATTCCCTATTTAATCATTAGGAATGTGAAATGGTATATTGAAATAGTTCTTGATTAATGGCACTAAAACGAATGTATGCCAGTTGCATTAGAAATGTTTGTGTGTACAGTACTAGCCTGTTATTATGCACAGCATGTTTTGAGTGTTTCCGTCACATCAGTGTTGTTCTCTCTCTCAGCTGGGCGGCTGTGGGCTTCTGGGAGTGGGAGTTTGGCTTTCCATCACGCAGGGAAACTTCGCCACGCTCTCCTCGTCTCTACCATCGCTCTCCGCCGCCAATCTGCTCATCGCTGTGGGAAGCATCATCATGGTGATTGGCTGCCTGGGCTGTGTGGGCGCGGTCAAAGAGAACCGGCCCTTACTCCTGAGCGTAAGTAAATCAAAAACACTAGCATGCTTAAGAAGGAACAAGCAAACAAAAAAATGACTGTTGAGTCAATAATAAAAACCTCACTGGATGCCCTTCTGAAACAAAACATTGTACGAATCAGAGGCTTAAGAAACAGTGTTTCATCTTGAAGTGACGTGTTTGTTTGATGTTATTCATTAGAATCACAATTTGACTTTCTGCTCATTGTTCCAGTAATAAGATGTGGCACTTGAGTGGCAAAACTGACATCGAGTAGAGTTTGATGGCTGCCGTAATAGAGACACTAGCAGAAATTCAAATTAGCACCCGCGGGTAAAATACAGGAAGTTTATTAGCATCATTTCCACTCTACGAAGAACAGGCTAACATGAACACCTCTGTCTGTCTCTGAGAATTCAACACTGTGTTTCTGTTGTGAGCTGACAGGAGAGAAAAATGGTTTACAAAAGGTAATTGCCATCATCTTTATTCTCGGGTTCACAAGGATTATAAATCAATAATGACAGTTAACAATTTCTACTAGTGACATGATATCATAGTTTATAGCATTATAACCTATAGTATTAAGATCATTCAAATGTGATCGTACTGTATGCATGTCATCATTTTTACACTGGCACAATACTAGAGATGAAAGTGTAAATAACATAAAAACAAACTAATCAGCAGAAGTCATGACATAATTAAGAGAGTGCTGATACTCCAGCAGTGTTTGTGTGACTCCACGGGTCTCTTTATGAGCGATTCAGCAGAACATTCACTCAAAAACAAATATAAATTAAATTAAAATGAATAAAAACAAAGCAAGAACACACCTGATGTGCATTCGTAATTCATCATCAAAAAAGAAAAGGAACTTGACCATCCTGCTCTGACCAAAGTGATTCAAACACACCTGATGCATGATCAACTCACAAATGAACTTCCCAGGAGAACCTGAACACATCAGAAGAATGAGTGAAGAGATGTTAGCAGAGATTCTTCAGCCTCACATTCTGCATGCATTATTCATTTTATTATTTATTTATTTATTTATTTATTTTGCGGTCTGTCAGTACATGTTAAAGACCTTATCTACAATAATAATACTTATTGAATGATGGTTCAAAATGTTCCTGGACCCTCTGCAGCCCTGTACATTTCAGATATCTCCTTTATTTAACACTGAGTATTTTCATGTTAATGTTAATGTTTTTTAATGTGTTCTATAGAGAGAAGGCATTAAAATCGTTTTGCGTGGTGATATTCAAATCTTTATGGTTATTCTCTGACTCTAGTACTGACTTGTGTATCTTTTAAACCGCAATCAGAGATGGTGGATGGTTCTGGAGGACAGTGAGACCTACATTCTGTGTGCAAGCGTCCCGTGACAGATGCAGATATCGGCCGGTCATAACCTCAGAGGAGCTGGGCTGGATTGTTTTATTTGAGTTGAAGCACACTAAAAAGCCTGACGGGCAAAGCAGCCTTTCTCAAGGATAAACTCAGTCTGCTTACATCTATATCTACTGTGCATTGATCTGATCATGTGATGTGATGAACGTTCTCGATCGACCGCAGCTCCAAAGCTTCTCTGATCCGTGATTCATTTCACATTGTATGTAGAATTCAGTCAATGCCATTCAGTTATCTTCTCAAAAGAAATACAGAGCTCTCAGCTGAGTTCACATGCAGGTCATTCCTCAGTGTGGAAAGGGAACGGAAAGTGAATTGCACACCTTATAGTGCAGAAGTAGTAAAAACGCTACAGTATACGATACTGAACACAGCCGATAACCCTGTGATTTACTGTGTAGATTTTCCTCTTTGGATTCCCTGAATTTTTAATGTTCCTAAAGAAAGTCTACCTGCATATGCCACAATCATTAACATTAGTTAACATTAGTCCTTGAGCCAACTGCAGGGCTCAGGTCAGGTCCGCTGTATTCCTTCGGTGCCCGAGGGCTGAAACACTGCTGTCCGTATTTATTATTTATAATGAGGAGCCATGCAATGATACACAGCTGCAGACTGCCTTATTTTTCTAAAGTTATCTATTCATTCTTATGGTGAATATAATAATAAATGGTGGATTTTGATATTTTTAGAAAGAAAATATGCATAAAAGTTGATGTATGTCTTTAAGATCACTTAAAAGAAAAAAATCCCCAACTTTCTTTTCACCAGTGAATTGGATAAAACAAGCTAAAGGAGGAACCTCTGTCCTTCCTCTTCCTTCGTCCTCAGCCGAATGTTAGCGAAGTCTATGAATATATAATGCTGCTGAGCTGGAATCACCTCCGAGACTATCGCAGCCTGAAGATGATTTATGATAAAATATTCTCATGTCCACATGGGGGATGATCATGTTTACTCCTTAAGCTACTATTTATGTCAGGGACTGATTTTAATGGCGGCCTGTGCTCTCCTGTGTGTCTTTAACGGTGTGTGGACAGAGCGGAGTGATTACAGCAGCGTTACGATGACGCAGTTACAACAAACACTGCTTCCTGTATTACACACATATGAGACATACCAGAAAATGCATTTTGAAATGTTCAAGCAAAAATGTTTGTCTCTTTTTAATTAAATTTATAGATTTATAATTTATAGATAATATTTGCCAAGTCAATGTTATTTTAGTTGTACAGTAATACATAACACAAACAGTATGATACATCTTCTGTGCAAACCAGATGCAGCTGTGAGCAGGAGAACATCTGCATGTGACGAATAATAATGGAGAATGATCTTTAGACAGCAGAGTGGACCATCCTGTGGTCAGCTGACAACCAACAAACACTTGTGATTGATTGCCAAAGAACGATCAGTGTTTAGCTGCATTTACATTTAGCAGATGCTTTTAGCCAAAGTGACTTAAAGTGCATTCTGGTTGTAATTTACCAGTATATGTGCTCCTTGAGAATTGAACCCACAACCTTTTGCACCACTAATACAATGCTCTACCACTGAGCCACAGGAACACTGGCTAACAGTAAAGGAATTACTGCTGGAAACACACCAGTGACATGCTAGTAACTTGCTAATCATGCTAGCATCAGTCTAGCTTACTCTCTTACCTATTTATCTATCTATCTGTCTATTTTTCTGATAGATTGTATTGCCTTCAAACTTTAAAACGACTTCAAAAACTGAAAACCCTCAAACTTTTAAACTACTTCAAACTTTCTGGCTAGGCTTTTTCAAGCCAACTTAAAGTTTGCCCACAAGCTTTACTATCTAGTTTGGGCTTGCTATTGACTGACAATATTAAAGAAGTGAAAGAGTTAAACCAGAATGAAATAAAGACTGCAAGAATAAAAGGAGCAACAAATCAAGCTCAGCAGTTTTCTTCACAATGTGTTATGGCCAATAAAGCATATTTGAGGACATAATTGTCCACTAGTTGTGTGATATGTATGTGTATGATAATATTGTGAGTTTCACTCACTTTACAAAAACACACCTTAAGTGCTTTATCAGTACACTTCATCAGTATTGCAAATATGGCATTAATTTTATACAACAGTTCGATAAAGAAGAAATTCATATTTAGTGTGTTACACTTTTAGACAAATTTCCTCTCTGTTTTGCGGTGAAGATAGTTCCAAATAAACCCAGAACAGCAGAGTTGTGCGGTCTTCTCTTTCTGAATGAATATCATTTTTGAACGGTTTTGAATCAGTTGAGTGAATAATTAAATGACTCATTCATAAAGACAGTCACATGCTTCGTTTCGGAATCGGTTCTTTGAACGAATCGGTTGAATGAAGCAGTGGCTCATTAAGACTGTCACTTGCTGCCACCTACTGGCAGTTTATTTTCAATTTTTAATGTATAATCCACTTTTAAATTTTTAATATAAAATATTAATTTTACACTTTATTTTACATTTATTTTTAAAACATTAAATATCATTATATATGCATTTGCAGTGTAAATGCAGGTTTGATATTAAGATTATGAATCTGTGTAAATTCACTGAAAAGCCCTTCAGATGCAGCTTCTGTTCACTTCTGCAGTGCAAAGATTTGTCATACTGATTTCACTGATTGATAACAGCCCTACAGTCTTTTATAATCCTACTTACATTTATTGATAAAATGAAAGTATTTGACTTGAAACGGTGAATCAGGTTAGAAAATGCCTTTATGAAGCTAAAATGCACCTTGCAGTTACCAGCCCAACACAAAACCACAATCAGCAAAATACTGTCTAACTACTCCCAATGACAAAATGCCAGCAAATTTTGACGTATACTTTTTTTTAAATCAATAACATCACACACCCCATTGTAGGGAATAATCCACTGAATGAAAAAGCAATGGAAACAATTACTAAGAATTTGGTCAATCCTACAAACTGACAGCAAATACAGTGCACTATGTCCAGTAGATGTCACGGCTGGTTTGGGTTAGTGTTCATGTGTCATGCCTCAGTCATGGTCTCTGTCAGTCATGTGCTTCTCCTGTTTATGTGTCTTGCTCTCATCCACTCCTTTATTGTATGTGTCGGGACTATAGAGAACAGCAAGTGATTTCAGACACATCAGAAGCTCTTGAGTGAAGGCCTCAGAATAATAATAATAATAATAATAATAATAATAATAATAATAATAATAATAATAATGATAATAATAATAATAATAATAATAATAATAATAATAATAATAATAATAATAATATCTCTCTGACTCGGAGTCTCTTCTGCTTTTGTTTCTACAGTTCTTCATTCTGCTGCTCCTGATATTATTGTTGGAGATCCTGTTCATGGTTCTGTTCTTCTCGTATCAGGATCAGGTACGTGCAGAGTGCATCTGTCTCATTCATTATTTTGTATTATTTCAGTTGTGATTGGTTAATGGTGGCATTCAGCACTCACATATTTAACTATGACAGTGAACTGTTTATTCGGCATTGTCTCTGTGATGTCCTAATTTCCAGCTAGTTTCCGTCTCGTATCAATCCAGATTACTTCTCACATTAAATAATTTCTACATCATAAAGTTTGAGACTACATGAAGATGTAGATCCATGTAAATCTTCATGTAAAATACTTGGGCCATTACCTTTCTTGGCAAGTTCACATAGGAATAGCATTAAGAGCAGTTTAAGTGAGGTATTTATTGGGTTAGTGTCATCTAATGCTTTGTAAAAGTAATAACTTAAATAATCAAGTCTTCACAGTAGCTCTTTCTCTCTCTGTGAGTCTCTCACACCCAAACGGTCATCGTTTTCTTGGCCGTTCTCCTCAAAACACATATGGCAGCACAGTGTGATGGGCATTTTCCAAAGACATTTCCAGTGATAGCAGCATATTTGCACCGGAGCGTTGTACAGAGACAGACGCTCTTCCTCGACGCTCACCAAAGAACACGCACAGATTCACCTTCCTGCAGTCTTCATCGACTCACTGTCAACATTAGACTAAAATAGTGGCATCATGAAGATAATTAAATAATTACGTGCTACTGACACAATATGATTTAAAAAACTCTATATTAATTAACATTGTGCTTTTATAACAGTTACTTATTACAATTACATTTATTAAGTTACATATTGGTCAGTATGTGGAGGGAGATGATGTTTTGTAAGTACACTTTCTTTGCATAATTAAACACAGGCAATGTGTGGCGGTGGGGCGCAGGTGCAGCTCATCTTCAATCACTACACCTGGCCTCACTCCTCGTTCCCACGCCTCTCGGCCTCGCCCCACTCGCCACATACCCCCATCGCCCCTCGCAGGCCGGGGGGTACCCTCGAGACTGCGCTCTACTCCCCCCCCCCTTCCCTCCGGGGGGGACCGCTCACGGGGACCTGCAGGAACCTGGGGTAGGACAGACGAGGCGAGAGAAAAGGAGATGGAAGGAGGAGCGACAAGGACGAGAGAGGGGAGAGAGAAAAAAAAAAAAAAAAATTCCAGTTCCCAGACGCACTGCTGCTCGGCCCTCCACCAGCTGGGTGATCTCCTCTGCGGTGACCGGCGGTGGCACTGGAAGGCCTTCGGCGGACGGCACGACACTCCTCCGCCGCCCGGTGGACGGCGACGGCTCCTCCGATTTTGGGCAGCGGCAGGAGTCCCCCGTTCCCTGCCCCTCCGGATTCCGTCACGGAGGCGGCAGGCTCCGGCCCCCTGGCGAACGGCGCCGACTCCTCCGCTCCCTCACGGACGGCAGCCGCCCCTCCCTATCGTGGGCGGTCGGCAGCGAGCTCGCCCGTCCCCGGCAACTCGCTCCAGCCCACCGCCTCGAGCGTCCCTGGCGGCACATACCTCGCCTGCTCGAGGGCACCGCGGATTCACCACAGCGGCGAGGGATCTTCAGCAGCACGTCCCTCCTTCTCCCGGGTTTCGGCACCACTGTAACGATATGAACTTCTTAAACATCGGGAAGAAGGAGGCGGGAACCGGCGCTCAATCAAAATACATTTTAATAATCACAAAATAAATACAAAACGGCGCACCAGCCCCTCGCGGACGACTGGTGCGCGCAAATAAAAACCAAAACATAAAATAATGTCCCAGGCCTGGTCCTCTCTCGTCCTTCACGGTCGTCGCTCCAGTTTTATATCCTTCCATCTCCTACGTGGGACTCGATACTGGCGGTGGGGCGCAGGTGCAGCTCATCTCCAATCACTACACCTGGCCTCACTCCTCGTTCCCACGCCTCTCGGCCCCGCCCCACTCGCCACACAATGAATAACTGAATTGCAAAGAAATCATGATGTTATATTAAAATAAAAATGTATTTCAGGAGAACTGGTTTTAACAGCAATGACAGTTTTCACATGTTTAAATGAAATTTAAATATTTAATATTTTGTTTAGTTTTGCATTTTCTCAAATATTTATTTATCATCTAAAATTGAGTGTGGAGCAAAATTAATGAAGATGACCTGACAAAATATTGGTCAAATATAAAACACAATTTCAAGGCAAAGACAAAGCTATGACTAAAGAACAACAGCCAGATATCTGCATTTCAGAAATATCCAAAAACATATAAATCATTTTATAAAGAACTTGAGCTTCTAGAGCATGACAACACTAGCATGTTGGTATATGTGGTTTATGGGTAAAAACCACACACACACACACACGCACGCACACACACACACACGCACACACACACACACACACACACACGCGCGCGCACACACACACACACACACACACACACACACACATGGTGAGGTAAGCACTTCCTCTGTAACAGACTTGAGAATTGTACTTCATCTTCCTCTGCTTTATTCTTTACAGATACTCGATCTTCTACTGAAAACATCCACAACAGACTAATGTGGGCTAAGATAATGAGCGAATATTTGGCCTAAATGCTTCATTAATGGCTTTACTACAATAACATGTATTCTCTGTACTTTACACCGTTTCCTGAGACACACATTATACTCGCTCCCTAATTAAACCCCCTCAGATCCAGCTCGTCATCTCATTAGTCTGAAATAGTAGATACTACATTTGAATAAGAACCAGTAAAAAAGTATGTTATATAAAGTATGAAATAGTAATATGAATGAAACACTAGATCTGCTTCTCTCCCGTGGTCTCATGGGATCAGACGTGCTCTTCAGAATCTCGTTAACACTAGACCATCAGGTATTTTCACCCACTCTTTTATGAGCACTATGAATGCACACACTACTCTTTTCATCTACTGTTATTCATCAGGTGCATCTCAATAAATTAGAATGTTGTGGAACAGTTCATTTATTTCAGTAATTTTCGGTCTCTTGTTTTTCAGTGAGTGTGTGTGTGTGTGTGTGTGTGTGTGTGTGTGTGTGTGTGTGTGTGTGTGAGTGTGTGTGTGTGTGTCTGTGTGTGTCTGTGTGTGTCTGTGTGTGTGTGTGTGTGTGTGTGTCTGTGTGTGTCTGTGTGTGTGTGTGTGTGTCTGTGTGTGTGTGAGAGTTACTAACGCTGCACTGGACATTGTAAGGACGATGACTTGAATAAGATTGCAAAGCATTTGTCGTTAGGGTTAGGGTTAGTCTGAGTAAATGGCCTTTATTCAGTGTCATCTTTTAAGTGAGCGGGACACACACATCAGCAGAACATGAAACACGCTGCTGGTGATGAGGATCCGCTCGATCTAAAGGGAGAGATTACACTAACACACTGGCAATATAAAACTGTTTTTCTGTGGATAGTTTTCTTCTTGCGTCCTCCTCTAAATCTGTTCTACACGGATGATTAGAAACGACCTCCTCGACCTCTTTATCATCTCTCTGGTACTTCTTCTTTACTGATATTAATTATTTATGATGCATTACTGTATTACATCTATGCGGAAGGCTATGAAGTGACGGATCACAGGGAATAATGGAGGAGCTGGTATGGATGATATAGACAGATGTCTGTAATGGTGCCGCAGTCTGTCATGAGACCTGGATGGAGGCATGAAAACCCTGCCATGATGCTTATTTAACACACATTTATGTTTCCAGAGCATGCATGCACTCAAATCCTGTCTGGTGAAAGAAACAATCCTCTGAAGATGGCTTTCACTGGCAGCTCCAACAGTATAGACTGCTGTCTTACTCACTGCCTTTTCCCTGTTCTTCTGTCTCCTCTCTGTTTGCGCTGCTGAATAATTCATTGATGATGGTCTGTTTGGTCGACTGATGACGGAAGTGTAATTCCTCTGTAGGAAAGACTGTCATTTATTACTCGTGTGTAATGTAGTAAATTAAGCTCAAAAGGGAAATGTATATAAATAATTACAATTAATTATGATTAATTAGAATTATTTATATGATCTGCCAGTAGTAAATGTAGCAGAATTAAATGGCCAATAACTAATCTGTTCTTAGCGCAATTTCATATCAGCTCTAAGAAAGGATATTTCCATGGCCACAGAAAATACTTTCATACAGTATTAATGCATGAGATCATAATCATAAAGGGACATTGATTTGTAAGGCAGAATCAGTATCTCAAGTCATTTGTGCACAAGATCTTTATTAACTCAACACTAACGCAAACTAATCTAACAAACAAACATACTGCCACTCATACAAGGGAAAGGACAAATGAGAATGAAGCTATGAACAGAGTCAGTTAACCACCTGAGTAAAACCATCAGTGCTGCTTCTAACGGGGTCTACAGCTTTTACTAAACCTCTGCTTCGTTTAGTTAAATGTACGATACTTGCATTTCCTTGGCCTGGAATGAGCGTCTGGTGCAAAGTCTTGATGGTTTGGTGGTTTAGGAGTCGCAATCACGTTCTTCCAGTCTTCAAGAGTGATGAATTCCAAAGGTGTCCAAAAGTGATTGGGAGATTCTTCCCAGTGGAAGGTGAATAGGACTAAAAGAGAGCTGAGGTCCTGAAATCTCTGGTGAATGGAAAGTCAAGGCACAAGGTCTTGTGCAGACTTAAAGGTCCAAGAAAGATCTAGCTCACATAATCTTAGCAGAAGAAAGCAAAGCAGATCGAAAAGAGCTCAAGAGAGATCAAGAGAAAGGGCGGAACAGTGTGTGGACCTTTTAAAAGTCTGAGATGGTTCACGCATCTTAGGAAGGGCTTGTTGTCACAGTGTCTGGTCTGTGTTTCCCTGGGTGTCCACTAGTGGTCTCACTTCCCCATAGTCACCCCACTGCAGGCTCTACATTTCCCACAAAGCCTTGTCCCTTCATCACTGTTAATTGCACACCTGTTAATTACACTCAGCTGTCTCCACTTTCATCATTTGAACTGGTCTGTTTCTATCTGTTTTCATGGAGTCCTTGTTTTCTGTCACCCGGCTTTCTCGTGTTCCCTGTGTTTTTCTTGGTTCTTGTTCCTTGTTTTGGACTGATTCATGGTTATGACCTCTTGCCTGTCTTTGGATATCGATTTTTGGGTTACGCATTAAAACACTGCATTTGGATCTCACATTTCCGGTGTGCATTCGTTACACTTTTCCAGTGAGAAAGACCAAGCGGGAGTTTGGAAATACTGGGGAGTTTTACAACCCTTTGTGTGAAAGCCTGGTAATGTGACTGCATCAGAAGTTGATATACAAACTAGTAAGGATTCCTAGAACACTTATATGTTGCATAGGTATCAATACATAATATACACTCTCGTTTAGATCATCAGAAGATGAATTCATAGATCCTAAACATGGTTAGTTCTATCACTAGCATGCACAAAACAGGATACAAGACAAAAAGACAATATACAAGTACAGTAACAACATGCACAATGACCTGAAGTATATGTGTGTTCATTCAAAGAAAGGTTTTTCTATGAATAAATTAGAGAAAAGTCTTTAGTCTACAGCAGGAGGAAGATCCTCTTCACACACTCTCAGGTCGTAAAAGTCTCATAAAAATATATATCTGTACCATTGTGTATTAATTGCTGTAAAAAATTTTTTTGAATAAAGTAGCTTTTATAGAACTATTATAATTGTTTTGGGTGTTTTTGCTACAGCTCATCACATTGTGCCAGAGCACACGTGTTTCTCGAGTTAAAATCACTCAAATGCTTCTCATCTTGTGGTTTATTGCTTTCTTTTAAAGATTATGAAAGAGTCAGGCCCATATATTAGATGTTTTACTGCTCCCAAAAGTGTATTTAAGAATTTCAAATAATAACCAAATAAACATTACATTTGAAAATGTATTTTATTGATAAAAGTTATTAAAAGTGGCCATGTAATCTGTTGGTTAGCCATGAGTTCAATCAGTCTGTATTGCATTTCTGAGATTTACTGAAGTCAAAGCTGAAGGGAGGAAGAAGATCCCACAGCGTTCCTGATTCATGTCAGCCGCGGTCCGTGTGTGTGTGTGTGTCTGTGTGTCTGTGTGTGTGTGTGTGTGCCCTGTTTATAAATGATTGAATTAACATTGACAAGCTTAACTATCAGATATAAGATTTACGATGCACACATTTTGGGAAGAACCAGGAATTTAAGAAAATACTGAAGAAAGTTCAATTTCTCAAAATATGCCTTAATTACATAACTTAATTCTCATAACATTACGATTCTATTTTCAAAATCTGATTTTAATGTGGCATTAAATATACGGAAGTATGAGACACACACCCGAAGCAGTAGATCAGGTGATAATTACAGGTGTGTGTTCTTCATCTCCCCCTGCTGTTCTCTCACATGCATTACTCTCGGCCAGCAGGAATGACTCTAGACAAGCACATCTCTGTTTCACGAGCTCAAGCATGTTTAACACTCAGTGGACCTCATGCATGAAACACTAGCACAAGCAACGCATTTCTGTCAAAATCATGCATACGTCCATTCATCTGTAAACTGTTTCACTGAATTAAGTACAATTTATCTACACAAAAATTGTCTGCGTTTGTTTAATGAATGAGTCTTATATGTGTCCGTGTTTATTTGTGTCCTTTACATGTCAGTGACAGATGTGAACTGTTTCTAAATGTGTGTTAATATGAAGGAAGAACTGCAGGATAGTTAGTTGCTCTTAAACAGCAGAAGAACTATCATTAAGAGTCAGATGTGATAACGCTTGTGCTGTTCCTGTCTGTGTGGATCATTTCTCCTGCCTCTTTAGATCACGTATGTAACATGTTAGGGTTAGGGTTTCACACACCTGAGAACAGGTTTGGTTTCATCCCCACACATTTTCAGTGTTGAAAACAACAAACGTTAAGTGTAAACACCATTTGTGTATTAGGTTACGTTAAAATGCAAAGCATGATTAATGAGTAATTACACTGATTTACTGACACATAGCTCCATGGCTTGTATTAATAGTAATTTCAGGCACATTTATGTTCCACTGTAATTAGATGTGTGTTTCCAGAAGATGAATAATGTAGAGCAGGATTGTAAAACATAACGCAGGAATGAAAAACGGGTCCTAAATCAGATTCAGACTCAGATTAAATGATGTGATGAAACAATTATACCATGGTCTGTCTAAATACTTCATTCTGATTGGCTGCCAGGTATGCATTAAAACCATTTAATGCACAGTTTACACTGGAGCATTCCTTAAGTGAAACAAAATCGTGTTTTCAAGAATAATATATATATATTATAATGTATTTTAGAGAATATATACTATGATGTTTATTCGTCTTGCCCACATGCAAATAGTTTGTCTTATTTTAAAGAAATAATTTGTTGAAAAAAATTCTGATCAAGACAATTAAGTTTTGTACCACAGCGGTGAAACTCAACCAGCTCAACCATAAGGGTGTGAGGAAACTGAAAAACTAACCGAAAATGCAAGATACATCCATATAAAAGAATTGGTGACATTTAGGTTCGTAATTTCTGTATCAGCATCGCTGCGACAGAATGTGATGTTATGTCAAGCCTCAGAAACAAATCAAGAGTATTACTGAGGATTTAACAATCACTGCATCTGTGCTTCAGAATATGAGAATCAAGGATTAATATTATTATAATGAATAAATGAGTTTTTCTTCACGCTGTGTTCTAGATTGATCTGTATGCTCAAAGTGACCTGAAGAAAGGCCTGCAGCTCTTCGGGACTGAAGGAAACATCGGCCTGACCAACGCCTGGAGCATCGTCCAGACAGACGTACGGTTCCTGCATCTGTCTGCAGTATTTCCCAAGAACAGAGAGCAGAGGTGTAGCACTGTAATATATGAAGGAAGGACAGGTGACGATGGTGTGTGTGTGTGTGTGTGTGTGTCACAGTTTCGCTGCTGTGGAGTGACCAATCACACGGACTGGTTTGACGTGTATAACGCGACGCGTGTGCCGGACTCCTGCTGTCTGGAGTTCAGTGATGACTGCGGTCTGGAGAATCCTGGCACCTGGTGGACGGCTGTAAGTCCTCTCTCTCATCTAACTCTCTTTCCTCTCCTGTGTTGGTTTGGGCAGGACAGACAGAAGCTCTGTGTTTGTGTCCACAGCCGTGTTACGAGCGAGTGAAGGGCTGGCTGCAGGAGAATCTGGTGGCTCTGTGGATCTTCGCTCTGTGTACGGCTCTCACACAGGTACTGAACACATCACAGTCAGAACATACACCAGAGCTCAGTGATGCTCAGCATGACGTGTGTTTGCAGATCCTGGGGCTGGTGTTCTCCATGACCATCTTCTGTCACGCTGTGAAAGTGGACACCTTCTACGCCTAGAGACCGAACCGGACCAAACACACTCCTCCATCGCTGGAGCGATCAGAACGTCTCGCTCACACACTGATATTTGAAACATGATTTTATAATCCAGATCAACTGAAAGAATGAAAACTGCTCTTTGTGGGTATTTAATGGACAGTTTCTTTCTTTTTCAGTTTTGTCCATTTGTGAAGAGGGAGAGCAGTAACTAATGTCATAATTTTATACTTGTATAACTTCATATTAATACGTATAAAATGAATAACCTCTGTTTATATTTATTCAGAGCAAATTTTCAATAGATGTAAAAGATAAGATATTTAGATCACATTTTTGTAAATATGACTTGACATCTTCAGAGCAAAGAGTAATAAAACAGACTCAGTTTAGTTTGTGTATGAAGAAGCAGAAGTCTGTTCATCAGAACTGAATCAGTGGAAGAGCAGAAGCAGAGATTTTAAGGGTGTAATGACTGTGGCCTGAAGAACTAAAACATCTGAACAGATCTCAATCTACACAAACAGATCCACCACAAGTTCTCAAATGTCTTCATTTTTAACACTATTTGTATAGTTTTATCATTTTGAACCTAACAAGCTTCTTTTGGTGACATGTCACTTTTGAAATTTATGGAATTATTAGCTGAATTCAATTTGAGGTATGAACTCCTGTAACTGAGTTTAACATCTCCTATGCCTTTGGGAATTAATGGGAATAATTGTACAAAACTTGGAAGGATCATATTCATCTATGTGATTTGTATTTGCCATTTCCAACACTACTGCTAATATTAAATATAAAACTGAATGCATTACGATAGACTTCATTTGTAAATGTGGTAAGAACAGCTAACTATTGTTCAAATGCATTTATGCTCTTAATTGAAATGGTATTTTCATCAAAAGTGAAAACTCTTTCAGAAGGACTCCATGGAGATGAAGCTTCTTACTCTCAGTCAATGACAAATGTATGAGGTTAAACATCTACTTACAGAAGCACATATCTAATCACTTAATCAGCTAAGGAGGTTTACAGCTCAAGCAGACGCATGTTAATGTCAGGATCAACAGAACTGGGAGGGTTGAGATGATCACACGCAGGAGGTTAATCCAGGACTGATGAATAATAAAGTGAAGTCCAGCTTTTCTTGCTGAAGCTGTGTTGTGTTCTCATTCACTCTGCCGTTGGTATGAAGGGGTTTCTAGCTTCCTGGAGAAGATCTGGTCCACTTCCTCAACACGGCTCTAGAGTCGTGTAGTCAGACACCTTTTTTCAAGTAACTAAAGTAATGCATTACTTTTAAATTACTTTTTTAAAAATAAGTAATTCGTGTTATGTGTTTTCCCATTTGTTCACGGACAGCTCTCCTGTGTCTGTTGAGCAGTCGGGAGTGAAGCACTTCATTTTTACAGTTGCCAAACAATAGATGATTTTTGGTTTAGTTTTTAAAAATGCAGTAAATGATCAAGTCCAGCTTAGGTGTAAGAAAGTAATGTACTTTTTTATATATATAAATAACATGGTAGCTATTGTAATGCACTAACTATCAGAACAGCTGGTCTGAAGCTCTATTAGTGCTGATCTGCTGCTCTTTATTGAACCGAAGACAGCAGATCTTCCCCAAGAAAGACCACCAGGATCCCCGAAGACGTTCAACACTGGGTCAGAATAACTAGTGTTTATCACTGCAGGTGCCTTGATCAAGGGTGATGTTGTTCTGCAGGAGGATGAGGAGGAGAGAGAACTTCATTCACAGACACAGAGAGAGAGAGAGAGAGAGAGAGAGAGAGAGAGAGAGACAGAGAGAGAGAGAACACACTGCCAGAGGAGCAGAAACCATCGCCTTCAATTAACTTCCCAAACCACCTTCAGCACGTCTGATAATAATTACTGAATGTCTTGATATTATATGTGTGCTTCTCAACCCTGTTCCTGGAGAAACACCAGCAGAACACATTCTCCTTATTAAGACCTGATTATATCAGACCTGAAGAGGTGTAACTCATGAGGAAACCGAGATTAAACTCTTATATGAGGCCTTCTGGCCATCGTTTATCACACACACACACTCTTCACCAGTCCTGGTTTGACAGGGATTTTCCAGGTTCAAAATGAGCCACACTGACAGACTGCAAAGATATTAAATAAATTAAATAGTGCACAAT